>NC_061114.1:37657445-37659519 GCF_002878395.1 Capsicum annuum
TAATCAACGGGGTTTCCATAAATAACCCTCAAATATCAACAGAGTAATCATCATCCAAGAATAAAAGAATTTCAGAAAGATAACAAAATACGACTTATTAGTCAACTCCCAACATCTATACTAGTCTGACAAGCCTCTAAGAAAATCAATAAAACCAGCAAGCCATTGAGACATGCCCCAACAGACTCATACTCAGTTATCAAATGTAAAAAATTTCGTGAAATCAACATCAGACATCACGTCCTCGGAACATGAGGACTCACCACAATAGAGGATATAGAATAGCGTGCCTAAAGAATCACTGTCGAACCTGGAATTGAGCACCTGAACCTACATTCCGAGAAAATGCAGCCCACATCCGAAGATGTGGGTCAGTACCATGGAAAGGAACTGAGTATATGGGGGTGTATGCAGTTGTATAAACATCATCATCATAAATATTTATAAGAAATATGCAGGATATATGAAAGACTCACATAGCCCGAAGAAAATCATCATAATCATGAGAGGATGAAATAAGTACAATAACACATGTGAGTCATCAAATAATTTGTCAATCACTTTCAGTTCATCAAGAATATCTAGAATATAGAACCCAACACATTTACGCACAAAATTTCAATGAAAAATTTCTCGGGGTATTACATCATCCCCTCCTTGGAAACATTCGTCCTCAAATAACGCTAGACATGCCAAAATTAGATAGGGAATAGAGCATATAGCTGAAACCATTTGTTAGACTCATCACCACATTGTTTCTCACTCCGAATGCAACATAGAATGCATAAATTCAAGAAACTACAGCTGAACACATAATAAATGACAGCTGAACTGCTCCAAATTTTATCAAAAGTGCATGATTTAGGAAAGAACAGTACCTTCGGCTTGATCGGAGTTCGCGGAAAATAGGTGTGGGTACTTGGATTGCATACCCGCCTCAGCTTCCCAAGTTGCACCCTCAACAGATTGGTTTCGCCACAACACCTTGACCAAGGGAACTTCTTTGTTCCTTAGTCTTCGGACGCTGAAATCAAGAATCTCAACAGGAATTTCATCATAAGAAAGATTTTCTTGAATGTCAGTACTCACAGAGGAATCCACTACCACAACATCGCTAATATGCTTTCTAAGCATGGAGACATGGAATATTGGATGAACAGAGGGCAACTCGAAAGGCAACTAGACCTCATAAGCTACCTTACCAACACAGCTAAGAATTTTGTAAGGACCAACATAATGGGGACTAAGCTTCCCCTTCTTTTCGAATCTCTTCACCCCCCTCATGGGTGAAATTTTTAGATACACTAGGTCACCAACTTCAAACTCAAGGTCTCTCCTTCTAACATCCGCATATGACTTCTGATGACTCTGCGCAGTTTTCAACCTTTTCCTAATCAACTTAACTTTTTCCATAGCCTCAAATACCGAATAAGGACCACTCACAGCTGCTTTACCCACCGCTCAGCCTGACCATCGGTCTGCGGATGAAAAGCAGAACTCAAAAGCACTTGGGTACCAAGACCCTTCTAAAAAGCTTTCCAAAATTGCGAAGTGAACTTAGTACCCCTATTCGAAATGATAGACAAGGGAACTCCATGCAGTTTGACTAGCTCTCGGATATATAATCTAGCATAATCCTCAGCAGTATATGAAGTATGAATAGGCAAGAAATGAGCAGACTTAGTCAACCTATCAACCACAACCCAAATGGAATCATGATGGCATTGGGAAGGAGGTAAACCAATCATGAAGTCCATATTTATCTCTTCCCACTTCTAGGTGGGAATACTAAACTCTTGCATCATACGACCAGGTTTTTGGTTTCAACCTTAACCTGTTGGCATGTTGCACACTTAGCTACAAATGCTGCTATATCTTTCTTCATGTCACTCCACCAATAGATTTCCCACAAGTCTCAGTACATCTTGGTGGCACCAAGATAAATAGAATATCATGCCCCGTGCGCTTCAGCTATAATTCTCTATCTCAGATCATCAACATTCAGGACACACAATCTACCCTGTAATCTCAACACACCATCTCCCCCTTGGGAGAAAACCTCTACTTTTTGGTC
>NC_061114.1:37659619-37732444 GCF_002878395.1 Capsicum annuum
TTGGTCCTTGACTGACTTCTTCAGTCTGACCAAACTAGCATCTAAGTATTCCTTTTCCTTCACTTCTAAAACCAAGGAGGATTCGGAACTACTCTGAACCCCTATACTACCTTCAGCAGAGTCAAACAACCTAACCCCTAATCTAGCTAAACGATGTACATCACGAGCCAACTCTTTCTTACCTTCTACCACATGCGAAACACTACCCATGGACACTCTACTTAGGGCATCCACCATAATATTGGCCTTGCCTAGATGGTACAGCACACTTATATCATAGTCCTTTAATAATTCTAACTATCATCTCTGCCTAAGATTCAATTCTCTCTAGGTAAACACATACTGCAGACTCTTATGATCAGTGCAAACATCAACATGGACACCATACAAATAGTGTCTCTAGATTTTCAAAGCAAACACAACAGCAGCCAACTCAAGGTCATGGGTGGGGTAATTTTTCTCATGGGTTTTTAACTTTCTAGAAGAATAAGCTATCACCTTACCCTTCTGCATCAATACGCAACCCAACCCAACTCTCAAAGCATCACAGTACACAAAAAAACCATCAACAACATTAGGCAAAATCAAAACAGGGGCTGAAGTGAGTCGAGTCTTCAACTCCTGAAAACTCTTCTCACAAGATTCGGACCACAAAAACTTTACATTCTTTTGGGTCAACCGAGTCATAGGAGACGCTATAGAGGAGAAACCCTCAACAAAACGGCAGTAATAGCCAGCTAATCCTAAGAAACTTCGAATATCAGTCGGAGAAATAGGTCTAGGCCAATTTCTAACAGCTTTGGTCTTTTGGGGATCAACTCTAATACCCTCGAAAGAAATGATATGACCCAGAAAGGCAACTGACCTTAGCCAAAACTCACACTTACTGAACTTGGCAAATAACTTGTGCTCTCTAAGGGTTCACAAGATAGTTCGAAGATGATCAGAATGTTCATCCTCACTACGGGAGTACACCAGTATATCATCGATGAACACTATGACAAACATATCCAGATATGGTCTAAACTCTCAATTTATGAGGTCCATGAAAGCTACTGGGGCATTAGTTAACCCGAAAGACATAACAAGAAACTCAAAATGGCCATAACGAGTTCAGAAAGTGGTTTTTGGGATGTCACACTCCCTAACTTTGAGTTGATGATAGCCGGAACGAAGGTGTATCTTTGAGAAATAACTTGCACCTTGCAATTGGTCAAACAAATCATCTATTCTCGGAAGGGGGTACTTATTTTTTATGGTGACTTTATTCAGTTGGTGGTAATCAATGCACATATGCAAAAAGCCATTTTTCTTTCTTGCAAACAACACAGTAGCACCCCAAGGAGAAACACTGAGCCTTATGAAACCCTTATTTAGTAGATCTTTGAGTTGCTCTTTCAACTCCTTAAGTTCTACAAGGGCCATACGGTAAGGAGGAATAAAAATGGGCTGAGTATCAGGAAGAAGATCAATCCTGAACTCTATCTCTCTATCAGAGGTATCCCTGGGAAATTATCTGGAAGGACATCAAAAAACTCATTGATGAAGTTAATAGACTGGAGAGTTGGAGTCTCAGACTTAGTGTCTTTGACTCTAACCAAATGGTAAATACACCCCTTGGAAATAAGCATTCTAGCCTTGAGGTAAGAGATAAAATGACTCTTGGGTGACACAGAATTCCTAGACCACTCAAACAGGGATGCACCCAGAAACTGAAACTTGACCACTCAGGTCCGACAATAAATAGAGGCATATTTTTAAAAGAGAAGAGCACAAATTAATAGCAGAGAAAGATACTTTAAGCACGATAGACTTATGAAAGAAAGAATCACACTTTTTCCTAAAATGTCTTGTAGCCGTTTGCTCATAGATGTGGCGCGCTACACACCGATGATCAAGACTCTACTTAACGCGGCTTGTCAGACTCTCTAAGATACCTTAAAACCTTAGGCTCTGATACCAAGTTTGTAACGCCTCAAAAAATGGGTCTCGGAGCGTCACACGGTGCTTGAGGCTACGAGTAGCCCCAAGCTAACCCTTTGAGCCATTTTCATTCAGTTCAACACAAATCAATGGGGTTTCCATAAATAACCCTCAAATATCAATAGAGTAATCATCATCCAAGAATAAAAGAATTTCAGAAAGATAACAAAATACGACTTATTAGTCAACTCCCAAAATCTATACTAATCTGACAAGCCTCTAAGAAAATCAATAAAACCAGCGAGCCATTGAGACATGCCACAACTAACTCATACTCAGTTATCAAATGTAAATAATTCCGTGAAACCAACATCACACATCACATCCTCGGAACATGAGGACTCACCACAACAAAGGATGTAGAACAGTGTGCCCAAAGAATCACTGTCGAACTTGGAATTGAGCACCTGAACCTACATTCTGAGAAAATGCAGCCCACATCCGAAGATGTGGGTTAGTACCATGAAAAGGAACTGAGTATATAGGGGTGTATGCAGTTGTATAAACATCATTATCATAAATATTTATAAGAAATATGCAGGATGTATGAAAGACTCACATAGCCCGAAGAAAATCATCATAATCATGAGAGGATGAAATAAGTAAAATAACACATGTGAGTCATCATATAATTTTTCAATCACTTTCAGTTCATCAATAATATCAATTCTCATAATATAAATATCATTTAAATCTTTCAAAAGAATAACTTTCACAATTCCACTTTCAAATCACTTTACTATTCACCATAGACACAAGGAAACACACACACACTGGGAGATCCTATAACCAACATAAACCATGTGAGCTACATGAAGTCCAATGTATAATCCACGTTGGGGAGAGCCATCCTATCCTTGCCATCGGAGTAGGACTATCGATATCAAATCCACACCAAATAGTGATCACTATATAAATCAGCCTCAAGCTCACTCCTACGGGGCCACATAGTTCTAGGAAAGTAAGGTTGCTTTATACCCCCCACTCGGTGCTAAATATTTCTCCCGAACTTAGCTCAGATCATTTCAAAGACAATCTACAACAAAACAATTTCAGTAATATATAAATATACATTGGGATCCATCATGCTTCCCATCTATCAAAATCAACCACGTTGTGGATTTCTTTCACACTCGAGTTTAAAACAACTCCATTAAGACCAAAAGGTCAAATCATTCAAAATATCTCAAATATTTAACATCAACGTGCTTATAACACACATTTTCTAAAAAAAAAATAATTTTCAATGGGGATTCACGACCCAAATATCAAAATCATGATAATATTGTTCAAGATTCATGCTTTATATCACCACATATATAAATTCATCTTTCAAAATCATAAATATCAAGATTTCATAATAATCATCATAAGATATGGGTTCATGCTTCAAATTCATAAAAATCAAATAAAAAATCATGCCTTTGTAAAGAAAATTACTTTTGGGCGCAAGAACGAAAGAGAGTTCTTGTTGAAAAACTCCACATATCTTGAATGATGAACTTTAGATCGATACTAGTTTTTGAGATGTTAATCGTGCCTTTGAATGATGGTTCTTGGAGTTCTTGAACTAGGAACTTGGAATCTTGAATAAATTTGCAGAATTAATGGTGAACTTTGAAGGTACTTGAAGTTGGATGTAGGAGCTTAGGATTTTCTTTTTGAGGGAATTTGATGAAATATAACATATAATGCTTCTAGTATGCTTTAATATAAGGTTTGGATGGATTTTGGGTGAGGGAGAATGACCAAAACACCCCTAAAAATTAAATAATTCTCGAATCTATCCTTTGGTGGACTGTTTTCATAGTCTGAAGTAGATCAACCATAACGTTTTACTCTGATATCCAAATTAGATGAAACCAATTTAATTAGAAAGAGGACTCTCATATATTTCTGTTGATCTATAGTATCTCACCCAGATCATTGTGTACGAGGAGTTATGATTATTTGAAGTTGACCCAAAAATTTACTTTTGATAGGCTGAAGTAGATCGACCATAACTTTTTACTCCGATAGACAAATTGGATGATACCAATTTCATTGGAAAGAGGACTCGTAGAGATTTTCGTTGATATATAGTAGATTACCTAGATAATTATGTACAAGTAGTTATGATCATTTAAAGTTGGAGCAAAAATACGCTAGGCCTTAGTACTTTTTCCTGCACGTTTTACTGTTCACTACTATTCACGGTTCGATCAGAATGTTCATAACTCGTCGCTCGGGTGTCTGTTTTGGATGATCCACATATAGTTGGAAAGCTTATTTGATACTCTACGCAATGGTGGGTCATAATCTAAGAAATTCAGCATGAAAAATTTATAATTCATTCTAGAACATAGAACCCAACACGTTTACGCATAAAATTTCAACGAAATATTTCCCAGGGTATTACAATAATAAACCGTTATGCGAGATTTAAAGTGAATTTCTACAAGATGGGTGTAGCAAATTAAAGGTAGTATTTAGCACCAAGTTGGGTATGATTCCAAGGTCTCATGCCCTAGAACTACGTGCCACCATAGGATTGAGATTAAGTGCCCATAGTGGGCAGAGTTGTGATCACTTAAGCAGAGATTATACTCCCTGGAAAGAGCATGACACCTCTCCCCAACATGAGATTTCTTCCTTAGGAGGACAAGATGTTGAACTCTCCCCAACGTAGGTAAGACATTGGACTCCATGTAGCTCACATGATTTATGTCGGTTAAGAGAACCTCCCTTGCAGAACAATTTTTCCTAAAAGTTTAAAAGCCTAACAGTAATGATTTTAAGATAAAGTATTCTTCTTAATCATAAAAGAAGAACATAAAAACTTTTAGAAAACTAAGTGTAAAGGCTCACAAGTTTTACTCAGATTATACCTTATAGAAAAGATAATAGCTACAAATTTTAGCTTTCAGATTTCAAATTCAGTAGTGAGTCCTTCTACACTTAGAAAGAATGTTTTAAAGGGAGAATACAAGTATAACTTTCTAGTATGATTTGTTAATCATGATTACAGATTTTAGTATTTTAGATATTCTAGCTTATGTGAGTCATTTATTTTTAGCATGCATTGTTTTATAAATGATGATTATGAGATGATGTTTTACTTATGCATTTTACCCCCATATACTCAGTATATCCTCAAAGTACTGATCCATATATACGTCTATGTGCTACATTGTCTCATAAGTTATAGCGTGTACAGTCAAAATCAGACAGTTGCAGATTCCAGCCATCAGATAATGAGTCCTCTTACTTTGGGGATTTTAGTTAGATGCTATTTATGTACCTTACTTCCTTACTCATGTGTATTAATTAGTGGTAGCTGGAGTCGCGTCATCCCAACTATCTATAGTCAGTATAGTAGAGGCTTCACAGATGTCAGTTAGAGTCAGTTATGTAAATTCAGTCCCTCTTTTCAGACCTTATCAGAATGTAAAAGTTGTATCAGTATTGTAATTTCATAGATTCTATTATTTTCATGTTTCCGCATTGTAAACTCAGTCTTTTTATACATATTTATTTAGTTGCTTATGAGTTATGCCAGTAGACGGGTTAGCTTGGGATCACTTGTGGTCCTAAGCACCGTGTGATATCTCGGGACCATTTTTGGGGCATTACATTAGGTCCACTGGATATTTCTTTGGATGATTGAGTCTCCTTATGTGTGTAACGCCCCGCATTTTGGGCTACAATATAGACCATGACTCTGATGCGTTGATAATCCCAGAGCCTTAAATCCTATGCCAATTTGGCATGTTTATGTAGTATGTGAATCCATTCAAGCTTGAATTTAGACCATAGAGGTCCTTTGACTCAAGGACGAGTTAAAAACTACTTCGATCGATTAAGTTTAAGTGGACATTATAATTTGTGTCAACTTCTATCGACCATGACTTTTTATATATGTCAAATTAGAGAGCCTACTATGTATAAAATGATAGGTTTTCGAGTTAGCTTTCCAACGATACCAATTTTTCAAAAATTCGGCACCCGATCAAGAAGTTATGGCCTTTCAAAGTAGAATGTGTCGCCTAACCAATCGCATATGGCCACTGGACAGCATATGCGATCGCATAGGTGGCTCCTATGTGAATATAGGTGATAGCATAGACGGCGCCTATGACTTAAACACTTCGTTTTTGGGGCAAAATGGTTCTTTTCCCACCCTTATTCAGCCATAAACACGAAATTCAGTCCCCAATTCTCCAAAATACATCCACATTCATCTAAAAATTCCCAAGAACACTTCCAAGGGTTTCAAACTAAAAACCCAAATAAATCAAGATTCAACCGTGGGTTTTCAAAATTGATTAGAGATTCGGAATCTCCAATCCACAGGCTTTAAGAAGCACCTATTATTTCTGAAATAGAGGTACACGGGGTTTTCCTAAATTCTCATGGGCATAGAAAAATCATATTTTATAATGGTGTTTTTTAATCTATATGTATATTCATGTATTAAATGTTTTAACATCATTGTTTTGGTCTTTTGACCTTCCCCAAAGTGATTTGAGAATATGAATGTATGAAACCATGTATTTAAGAATGAATTCTTGTTGAGAGAATGATTTTCGGTGAATTCCCTCTTATTATGAATTTTTCAAATTTCTCATAGCATATGAATTGTTTTGCAATGCATCCTTGAAAAGCACTATATAAATTGATTGAACTCTTGTTATGATTCAAAGGTGGTTTTAAATCACTAAAGAGGGAATCTAGCATGAATGTTTAATGTTCATAATGCATGTAATGAAAGAGTGCATGGATTTGATAAAGGCACTAGACCACCATATGTTGATGAAGTTTTTGCATGATTTTGACTTGAGTTTCAAAACATGAAATCTTCTATATCAGTTGTATATTTTTGGTGGTCTAAATTATCATTTAAATGAAAGATTTGGCTTAATGTATTATGGCTCAGAAATCATGACTTGCAAGTCTTGGTATGACGATACCAATTCAGACCAATGCCATATCAGACTCGGACTAATAGATATTTCAGACTATCATGATTTTAGATATTTATAATGTTGCATGTACAGAAAAGGTTAAAAATGGGCATACAGAGATGTTAGGTGGTTCCCTAAAAAGGGCTTGAGTTCAAGAAACTCATTGCCTAAAATCGTGGTTTGCCGACCAGGGTATATTATTATACGCTGACTTAAGTGTTGTGTGGCGTATCAGATTCAGTAACTCCAACCCTTGCGGCATACTCGGGTTGAAGGCTTCCCCGTCAAGTCAATGAAGGATTCCATATCGCCCATGGAATATCAAACTTGTAGGGGATACCACCTAACTAAGAATTAATACACAGATCAGAGTTTGAGATTTACAGACAGGTTACATGTTTTTAGAAGGTGCCCATGTGTTTTTTCAGAAACTGTTTTATGCATAATGTTTGATGAACATTTTCTCTCACGTATTATATATATATATATATGTTCAATTACTCTATTTTGGATTACTTCGCATGCCAGTACAATTGTGTTGACCCCCCCTTCCTCCCAGGTATTGAGGCACAGTCTAGGGGTCCAGATCCTCAGTAGAGTCCACAGACAGGGTTGTCTCAGAGTTCAGTTGGTGAGCCTTCTTTGCTTCAGAAGTCCTAGTCATTTAGGTATTTATTTCAGTATGGTTTTTGGTCTGCTGGGGGCCTTGTCCCAGTTATTCAGATAGTATGTCAGTAGAGATTTCGCAGAATATTATAGATGTTTATTAAATATTGTTGGGCATGTTTTCAAGCCTTTAACTATTTTAAATTATTAACCATGTTTCCGTATTATTGTGTCGAATCTGGATTACTTTGATCATATGAATTATGTGCATGATTACCAGATAGATAGAGGGCATTCCAGGCCTTCGGGTTCGGGAATGCTCATTACGGCCAGGGCCCCAGTTTGGGTCATGAAAACTTGGTATCAAAGCACGGTTCATGGTCCCAGGGTGTCTACGAAATTGCATTGGGTAGAGTCTTATTTATGGGTGTGTAGCGCTCCACACTTATAAGAAGGAGGCTATAAGGCGTTTAGGAATGTATCTCTTTCTTCATGTTCTAGTTTGTGCTATAGAGTCAAAATGTTCCTCCTTCATACTCTAATTCGTGCTATGGTGTCACCTATACGAAAAGAAAAGTTATCCTAATTTCTTCCTCACTCTGGTGTTTCCATATATTCTTTGATTATCTTGCAGAAATTTCAAAATTTCCACAAAGGACAGGAGAGGAGTTCCCTAATTCTCCAAAATGCATCCACATTCATCTAAAAATTTTTAAGAACACTCCCAAGGGTTTCAAACTAAAAACCCAAATAAATCAAGATTCAAATGTGGGTTTTCAAAATTAATTAGAGATTTGGAATCTCCAATCCACAGGCTTTAAGAAACACCCATTATTTCCGAAATAGAGGTACACGGGGTTTTCCTTAATTCTCATGGGCATAGAAAAATCATGTTTTAGAATGGGGTTTTTTAATCTATATATATATATTCATGTATTAAATATTTTAACATCATTGTTTTGGTCTTTTGATCTTCCCCAAAGTGATTTGAGAATATGAATGTATGAAACCATGTATTTAAGAATGAATTCTTGTTGAGAGAATGATTTTCGGTGAATTCCCTCTTATTATGAATTTTTCAGATTTCTCATAGCATATGAATTATTTTGCAATGCATCCTTGAAACGCACTATATAAAATGATTGAACTCTTGTTGTGATTTAGAGGTGGTTTTAAATCACTAAAGAGGGAATCTAGCATGAATGTTTAATGTTCATAATGCATGTAATAAAAGAGTGCATGGATTTGATAAAGGCACTAGACCACCATATGTTGATGAAGTTTTTGCATGATTTTGACTTGAGTTTCGAAACACGAAATCTTCTATATCAGTTGCATATTTTTGGTGGTCTAAATTATGCTTTAAATGAAAGATTTGGCTTAATGTATTATGGCTCAGAAATCATGACTTGAAAGTCTTGGTATGACTATACCAATTCAGACCAATGCCATATCAGACTCCGACTAATAAATATTTTAGACTATCATGATTTATACATTCAGAAAGTTGTATGTACAGAAAAGGTTAGAAATAGTTATACAGAGATGTTAGGTGGTTCCTTGAAGAGGGCTTGAGTTCAAGAAACTCATTGCCTAAAACCGTGGTTTGCCAACCCGATTATATTATTACACATTGACTTAAGTGTCATGTGGCGTATCAGATTTAGGAACTCCAACCCTTACGGCATACTCGAGTTGGAGGCTTCCCCGCCGAGTGAATGGCTAATTCCATATCGCCCATGGAATATCAGACTTGTAGGGGATACCACCTAACTCAGAAATAATACACAGATCAGAGTTTGAGATTTACAGACAGGTTACATATTTTCAGAAGTTGCCCATGTGTTTTTTCAGAAATTGTTTTATGCATAATGTTTGATGAACATTTACTCTCACGTATTATATATATATATATGTTCAATTACTCTATTTTGGATTTCTTCGCATGCCAGTACAATTGTGCTGACCCCCCTTTTCTCCCAGGTATTGAGGCACAGTCTAGGGGTCCAGATCCTTAGTAGAGTCTACAGATAGGGTTGTCTCAGAGTTCAATTGGTGAGCCTTCTTTTCTTCAGAAGTCCTAGTTATTTAGGTATTTATTTCAGTATGATTTTTGGTCTGTTGGGGGCCTTGTCCCAATTATTCAGATAGTATGTCAATAGAGATTTCGCAAACTATTGCAGATTTTCATTAAATATTGTTGAGCATATTTTCAGGCCTTTAACTATTTTAAATTATTGACCATGTTTCCGTATTATTATGTCTAATCTGTATTACTTTGATCATATGAATTATGTGCATGATTACCAGATAGACAGAGGGTATTTCGAGCCTTCGGGTTCAGGAATGCTCATCACGGCCAAGGCCCCAGTTTGGGTCATAAAAACTTGGTATCAAATCATGGTTCATGGTCCCAGGGTGTCTGCAAAATCGCGTTGGGTAGAGTCTTATTTATAGGTGTGTAGCGCGCCACACTTATAAGCAGGAGGTAATGTTTAGGAATGTAACTCTTTCTTCATGTTCTAGTTTGTGCTATAGAGTTACAATGTTCCTCCTTCATACTCTAATTCGTGCTATGGTGTCATCCATACGAAAAAAAAATTATCCTAATTTCTTCCTCACTCTGGTATTTCTAAATATTCTTTGATTATCTTGCAGAAATTTCAGAAGTCCCACAAAGGACGGGAGAGGAGTTCCCTAGTGTAAAATTGTGTCCTCGTTCTTATGAGGCATTCAATTAAGACAAGAGTAAGATGTGTATTCTTAAGTCATTGAATATTGTGTATCAAGCTTCTATCTCTTGTAATCTTGATATCATTGTGTTGTTGAAAACAAAAGTCTAGTGAAGCCGTGTGAGGCCTATTCTGATTCACTAGCAACTTGCTGTTCATCTTGTTGTTATTATGTTTGTTGGAATTGTATTTCCACCCGAGTAGTAGTAGTAGTATAAGTTAGAGTGTCAGTGTCATGACCTATTGGTAGTAAAATTAGAAACATCTTATTGTTATTATGTTTCTAAGTGAGGATTGTGTGTAAGGTTGGTTGTAAATCATGTTTAGCACTAGATATTAAGTTTGAAACAATTGGTGGCCATGGAGGTGGATGTGATGATTTCTTGGTTAATGATACTAGTTATATGGAAGTGATCTATAGGCTTGAACAGTGTATGCAAGTGCCTAAGTTTATTTGATTCGTAATGAAGTATAACATTGTATATGTGATGTAGAAGTATGCCCAGGGTGGTATAAAGCTGTAGTATTTTTCTAAGGCCATTACATGTTGTGTGTGGCTACTGGTACCGTTGAGTTTCTAGGTAGAAAAAGACTAGCTAGATGGTATATGGTGTTCTAAATAGCCAAGTTAAGGACCTTTGATTGATAGCGTTGAGCCTTTTGATATGAACTTGATTCTCATGGTAGAGGAAAATAAGTTTGAAATTGCTATGTTGGTAGACTATGATAGAAATAGAGTGGCTCATTGAAGACTTGGTGATACCCATGTTAGGTGTTATAATCTAAGCTCGAGTCCTTAAAAGTCGTGCTAATAGAAATAAGAGTAGAGGCACTAGAGGGTATACACTTCAACTTTGGGGATACTCATGAAGATTCGAAGTTAGTAAGTGTTTAAGTAATAGATGATGACTATTGGGGTTACAGAATGATAGAGTGTGCCTCAGGAGGAAGTATTAGCAGTGGGCGTTCCACTCTCATATGTGTTCTTTCGGGTTAAGTTTTATTAATTTTGTGTATTGTCATATTTCAGAACCCAAAGTGCAGTGAGTGCAGTTAAGTTTAAAGTCTAGTAAGGTATCATCCAAAAACTTAAGATGATGGCTTGAAGCTAAGGGGGAGATGACTAAACGAATAACCAAGTAAGACTCTCAGATTCTTGTAGTGATGTCATGATGATATAGAACATCAAAAAGTAAAGGTGAATCTCAACCCATTCCTATCTCAGTATTTCTCAGTGACCCTAATACCTACTCAAGCTTTACGATTTAGTTCCATGATCAGTTCACGTTCATACATATGATAGAGAGTCATGTACTCACTCTTTATAATATGCTCCATTTCCATAACTCATGTTTTACGCCAAATGATTGGCGAGATTCAGCTTATAGCCATGAATACCCTAAATTTAGAGCGCTTTGGTGAGTCCCTGTTGTTGTTTTGCTATTCCTCAGGCCTCAGATGAGTGTCAAGCTTCATATAGTATCATTCCATGCCTCCAGATCTTATGTTCTAACCTTTTTGTGAATCCTCCTTATGCGATGATAGTGGTGATGAGTAATTATTCCTTATTGATGGAAGATCATAGTACGCTTGTTTAGATAAGGCCATAAGTATGAAGTAAGATTTGGGGCCAAGTTTTTATTTATCTGATGGTTAGTGGAATTTTGTTTGTGTATGTTCTTGGGGTAGCTCGTGGGAGTGATATTGATAGTGGTTTAGAGAATATGTGAAGTATGCCTTTATGAGTGTTTGCTTTGAAGTTCATATGTGGTTATAAAGATAGGCTTGAATGACATGTTGAGATTGTTGTAAAGGAATGCTATATGCGCTAGTGACTTCATAGTAAGAGTTCATAGTAGTCATTGAAGTGATAAGGCATGTTATACTTAGGATGTGATCTTTAAAGGAGACATAGAAGATTGCATCATATGGTTTAGAATAATAGTGTGGTCTGGCATGTTGTATTTTTCTGACTTAGAGTTAGGCTTGATCACGGCGAAGGGATTAAGTTATTTTTGACATTAGTAGAAAGATTTGTCAATGCTCATATGAGAATTTTAAGCTAAGTTGAATGAATATGATATTTAAGGAGAATAGTATAGTTAAGTGATATTCGAGAAGTGTACTAAGCTTGAAAGTAAGAAGTTGTAATGCCAAAGGCCTGGTAATTCTATCCTAATTCAGGAGTTATATATCTATGTTCCAGACTGCAGAGTAGTGTCAATGTGGTGATTCCTCAATTGGATGTCTTGTGTAATCCATACCCAAGATTCATGGCTCCCTATTACTGCTAGAATTTCTTTAGAGAATTGTGATGAAGAGATACTCTAGTTAAGTATGAGGGTGTAGTATAATTCAATCTATATGGCCAATAAGTCAGTTTAGCAGTTAGATTTGCATGACTTGTTTTCTCATTTTTGCACTGATTCATGCTACTCAAAATCTCAGACATTTTACTATTCCAAAATAGAGTATACCAGTAGTTACGAGTATAGCCCATTTCATGCATCATGCATTAAATTTAGATTCCATATGTTCAGTTATGATTCAATTCGTAGGTGCCCTGTGCATCGCCTCAGTTTTTCGAGTATCTTAGTGAATTAAGCATTCATAGAGGGACATAGGGTACCAAGGGGGAGATACCTCATTCAGTTGCATGCATAGATTCTTATTATAAGCTTCACATCAGTTATTATTGTGTATTTAGCCATACGTTCATACGTTAGTTCAGTCAGATATACATGCATTAGAAATGCATGTTCAATAGAAAAGTTTAGCTTATCAGTGTATTCAGTCCTGCATTCATGAGAACAACTCGGTCACAGATCCATGCATCAGATATGTATGATTCATTATGAGAATTTAGCCTATGAGTAGCATCAGTTGTGTATTCCATGCCTCAGATATCCATGTCTGGCATAAGCATTTAAAACATCAGTAGTTCTAATCTTATAGTCATGTTTTTTATCAGTGTATTCTTTATTAGGGAACATATCATGTCCGCGTTATCCCATACCTTTAAGACTTCGACATTCTATCCATCATTCGGGGATGAATGATCCCAAGGGGGAGTTAATATAATGCCCCGCATTTTGGGCTACAATATAGACCATGACTCTGATGCGTTGATAATCCCAGATCCTTAAATTCTATGCCAATTTTTCATGTTTATGTAGTATGTGAATCCATTCAAGCTTGAATTTAGACCATAGAGGTCCTTTGACTCAAGGACGAGTTAAAAACTACTTCGATCGATTAAGTTTAAGTGGACATTATAATTTGTGTCAACTTCTATCGACCATGACATTTTGTATATGTTGAATTAGAGAGCCTACTATGTGTAAAATGATCGGTTTTCAAGTTACCTTTCCAACGATGCCAATTTTGCTAAAATCCGGCACCCGAGCAAGAAGTTATGCCTTTCAAAGTAGAATGCGTCGCCTAACCAATCGGACATGGCCACTGGAAAGCATATGCGATGGCATAGGCGGAGCCTATGTAAATATAGGCGATAGCATAGGCAGCGCCTATGTAAATATAGGCATTATCATATGCGGAGCCTATGTAATGGTTTCAAGTGACTTAAACACTCCATTTTTGTGGCAAAATGGTCCTTTTCCCACCCTTATTCAGCCATAAACACGAAATTCAGTCCCCAATTCTCCAAAATACATCCACATTCATCTAAAATTTCTCAAGAACACTCCCAAGGGTTTCAAACTAAAAACCCAAATAAATCAAGATTCAATCGTGGGTTTTCAAAATCGATTAAAGATTCGAAATCCCCAATCCACAAGCTTCAAGAAGCACCCATTATTTCCCAAAATAGAGGTACGCGGGGTTTTTCTAAATTCTCATGGGCATAGAAAAATCATGTTTTAGAATGGGGTTTTTTAATCTATATATATATTCATGTATTAAATGTTTTAACATCATTGTTTTGGTCTTTTGACCTTCCCCAAAGTGATTTGAGATTATGAATGTATGAAACCATGTATTTAAGAATGAATTCTTGTTGAGAGCATGATTTTTGGTGAATTTCCTCTTATTATGACTTTTTCAGATTTCTCATAGCATATGAATTATTTTGCAATGCATCCTTGAAATGCACTATATGAAATGATTGAACTCTTGTTGTGATTTAAAGGCGGTTTTAAATCACTAAAGAGGGAATCTAGCATGAATGTTTAATGTTCATAATGCATGTAATAAAAGAGTGCATGGATTTGATAAAGGAACTAGACCACCATATGTTGATGAAGTTTTTGCATGATTTTGACTTGAGTTTTGAAACACGAAATCTTCTATATTAGTTACATATTTTTGTTGGTCTAAATTATGCTTTAAATGAAAGATTTGGCTTAATGCATTATTGCTCAAAAATCATGACTTGCAAGTCTTGGTATGACGATACCAATTCAGACCAATGCCATATCAGACTCAGACTAATAGATATTTCATACTATCATGATTTTAGACATTCAGAAAGTTGTATGTACAAAAAAGGTTAAAAATGGGCATACATAGATGTTAGGTGGTTCCTTGAAGAGGGCTTGAGTTCAAGAAACTCATTGCCTAAAACCGTGGTTTGCCGACCCGGTTATATTATTATACGTTGACTTAAGTGTCGTATGGCTTATTAGATTCAAGAACTCCAACCCTTACGGCATACTCGGGTTGGAGGCTTCCCCGCCGAGTCAACGGCGGATTTCATATCGCCCGTGGAATATCAGACTTGTAGGGGATACCACCTAACTCAGAAGTAATACACAGATCAGAGTTTCAGATTTACAGACAAGTTACATGTTTTCAGAAGTTGCCCATGTGTTTTTTTCAGAAACTGTTTTATGCATAATGTTTGATGAACATTTGCTCTCACGTATTATATTTATATATATATATATATATATATATATATATATATGTTCAATTAATCTATTTTGGATTGCTTTGCATGCCAGTACAATTGTGCTGACCCCCCTTCCTCCCAGGTACTGAGGCACAGTCTAGGGGTCCAGATCCTCAGTTGAGTCTACAGACAGGGTTGTCTCAGAGTTCAGTTGGTGAGCCTTCTTTGCTTCGGAAGTCCTAGTTATTTAGGTATTTATTTCAGTATGGTTTTTGGTTTGCTGGGGGCCTTGTCCCAGTTATTCAAATAGTATGTCAGTAGAGATTTCGCAAAATTTTGTAGTTGTTTATTAAATACTATTAGGCATGTTTTCAGGCCTTTAACTGTTTTAAATTGTTGACCATGTTTCTATATTATTGTGTCTAATCTGTATTACTTTGATCATATGAATTATGTTCATGATTACCAAATAGATAGAGGGCGTTTCGGGCCTTCAGGTTCGGGAATGCTCGTCACGGCCAGGGCCCCGGTTCAGGTCGTGACAATGTATCAATCATGACTTGCCTTCATTCTTATGTCTTTATATACAATTTGAATCTACATAAATTTTTCGTTATGCCATTTGCTCAAAAAAACTTATCCACTGATTCTAGAATCTAAATACATATAAAATTGCATATCAAATTTGAAATTTGAACATAATTGGAGTAGGAACAGAGTTTGTAATAATCATTTTCTCTACTTCCATGCTTTTGCATTATCCCTTCATTCTACTTCTATTCATTTATAAACAACTTACCAGTGTTGTACATTGAAAGAGAAGTATATTTGTTCATTGAAAAAATTTAGCCAACAAAACCGAGGAATGAATATATTTGTTTATGTACTTTCTGTAGTTTGGATCGGGCGGATTAGATTAAAGTGTGTCTTATTTAAAAAAAAAATGAGTCATTTAACATTAATTTGAGATTTTCTGTCAAATAAAGGGTACATTTGAAAGTTTCTTAACAACGAGGTAAATTTGGTCCAAAGTATAACGAAAGATATATTTAACCAATTTTTCAAAGTAGAGGGGTAAATCTGACCCCAAAGTATAACATCGAGGGGTAATTATTCTCAAAATATGATGAAGGGTATATTTGTCAATTTTTTAAAGTAGAGGAGTAAATTTGACCCTTTTTCCATTATGTTATTACTACGATTTAACATATATTTTATGCCAGATTGATAGATAAAAGTACTATAATCTTGAATCAAAGTACTTATATGTATTCTTATGCCATAAAAGAAAGATTTCATGATATTCCGAATAAGCTGACCACTCCTAAAATCTGAATTGCACACTAGAATCACAATTGAGGTCTTGCAGGATCCGCTTTAATATTCATTGCACTCAAAAATGGTAAGGGCAAGTTTAGTATCAACACACAAGAATAATAGTATACTAGCAAGGTTATTTGTCCATCCCAAAATGAGAACATTTAATCAAAACATAGTACAAGTCAATCCATACTCATTCTCACCTACACCTAGCAAAACAAGTATTGAATTAAGCAGTTTAGGATTTTTCAAGCAACAAGTCAAGTCATTTTCAACCAAGTCAAGTAAGTCATGCCAAGTCAAAGTAAGCAATAATTCAACATAAAAATATATTCCCCTGTTCACTCATGAAATCATCAAACTCACCTGAACCTCGTACATACATGCTATGGTATCATAACCAACCTCTAATCATGAACTGCAGGGAACAATTTCATCCATATATCAAAAACCCCAAACACAAGGGTCTGGTAACCTCATTCCATTCATAAGTCAAGAATGTTAAAATTCTAGAATATTTCTCAATTAACCATAAGGTAGGTTAAAATCATAAAACAGGATAAAATCATTTAATTGACCACACCAAGAACGTGTAATAACAAGCCATACTAAGAAGTAGTTTACATGCACATATAATACAAATTAGAATAAACTATAATACCATCGCCTACCTTGAACCAAGCTTGCACAACTCCACTAAGTCGGAGCCTTCCCCTTCTATGTAATTTTCACTTGATCTCGATCTAAAAAGTACATACAAATACTTAATTAATGAAATAACCTACCACGTTGGAGATTATAACTCACACCCAACACCTAAGGCCAATTTCATGATCACTCGCTCTTTATTCTAGGGATTTTCTACCTTAATTCACCTAAACTATCAATTCTATGAATTATTTAGTGAATTAATTACATGCAAGGGTAAATTACCAATAATTAACCAAAACCCATTGATTTTATTCTCAATTTACTCTATTGCACTAGAAAGCCAACAAAAATCTAACCTTAACCCTTTCAAACTATGCAAACTAGCAGTTCTAAGGCTAGATTATTGATTTACTAGTTAACAGGGATGAAATATTTAATTTAATGAAGCAAAACGACAATTAGCTGATGATTTTCACCTAAAAGTGCCTCTTCTTTGTACCAAAATGAGTTTTAAAAAAATAAATTATTTTGAGGGATTTTAAAAATGAAACAACTATTTTCACGTTCTTATAGCGACATTTCTAAAGCGACACATATCGCTATAGCGGCGTTGATCAGGAGCTATAACAGAATTTTTTTCACTACAGTGACATATGCATGTTGCTTGCTCAGAATTCTCTTTTTCATAATACACCTTAACTTCAAGGTGTAACGACCCATTTCATCGTTACTAAATTATTCATAATAAATTCATGAAAATTCTTAATTTTGATTCCTCAATATTAACTTGTTTCCAAAATAGCCAATATTTTATTTATTAGGTCACCTTGACTTTTTCGGTGAAGATTTAAGCCTTCGGATGTGTCTAGATAGACTCAAACTTGATGAATTTTAATTATTCGTGAGTGCTAATATCAATACTTTAGTTTTGAATGTTCTTTAGGTATGAATTAATGTCGTACAATATCCCTAACACAAAGTTAAGTTAAAACTTTCTTTTCGATACAATTTCAATATGGGTTTTTATTAGGGCCAACTTTAAATGACCATATCTCATAGAATATAATGATTTAGGGGTTCAATTACTATCAAATCAAAGATATCTGAGTCCTCTTTTCAACGCAATAGACTGTTCCTCAATTCAAATTCTAAGTAAAAGGTTATGATTGATTTACTGAGCACTGCCTAGGCTGAAATGGGATTTCGCTATAGCAAAAATTATTGTTGTATTTAAATCAGCTTCAACCGTATTTCAGGTGTAAAAATCTCAAATTTTATTCCCCAACCCTAGAGAAGTGATTTCCCAAATATTAAGCTGAAATTTCTTCGTGGAGGTAAGTTTTTCCATTATTTTCTTCGTTTTTTAATCCTTTAATATCTTAGAATCCTTAGAAAGACCTTTAATGGTGGAATTCTTTTAGGAAATACCCATGGGTGTTCTTAATATGATCTAGAGCTAATTTTAAACTTTAAATTAAAAATTCCTAACATGAATTTCATAAACTAGATTACAAATTTTGATGGTTAGGAACCTTTAATTCCAAAAAAATGAGACCTTTAGTATAAAAACTCCATTAATGGAGATGGGTTAAGCATCAAAGAGATAATTAATAATTAATTAAATTTGGGGATGATATAGACCTTGAATGAAGGGTAGAATTAGTGGGTTTGAATCTCCAAGATAATTGATTGAAGAGTAATTACTTATTACTCTTATAATTGTTTGATTTTTAGATGATTAATTATTCCAAGGCATGAAGGAAAGGAAAGAGCATCTATGTTGCAGCTTGTTTCTTCCAAAAGCTTGGCGTCCAGGTAGGCTAGATTTAATGATTAGAAGATTGTGTTATTTTATATTTTTATAATTTAGAATTAATGGGAGAAAGCATGTATAGGCCTGACGGCATGGAGTTGAGATGGATAAAGACTCGAGGACTTAACTTTAACCCCAAAAACCATGATTATGTGATATTTATGATATTATACGTTATGTGCCAAAAAGAAAATTGTTGTAAATATAATATATGAATACGATAATTTTTTAGTTGTTCTAGTGATGAACCTAGTTGAGTTGTAATGGTATTTAGTTGTATGTATGGTGCATTAATATGATGCGGACAATTATGCTAAGATCGAACATTGATGAGCATAGTAATATCTAAGGGATAGAAGACTTGAATTAGTGTGATGATTGTATTATGTAAAAAGAGGTAGAGGATAATAATATGCGTGAATGTGCTAGTTATAGGTAGTGAGGTTAGAACCAAAGTTGCGGTATTTAAGAAGGTAATGATACTTTTAATAATTAATGAGTAATTAAGGCTCCAATAGTGACTTGTATGCTTAAGCATTAAATTGTGATTTATTTTATGATATTCTTGTATTGGTATTGATAAAAATACTATATCTATTAGATGTCCATGAGAGGCTAAATTGGTGATAATGATGGTTTATTGAATTGTGCATATGAATGGCTTGTTTGATAATGATAACTCCTTAAAGTAATGCTATGAATGGCTTATGGATAATCATGATGAATTATTGAAATAATGCCCGTAAGAGGGACAAAATATTGATAAATGAAAGTACTTGATCGAATTTCTTTATTATTTTAAGTACACTTATAGATTTTGTACGTCATATTGCATCCCGAAAGATAGTGTGAATTTAATAAAATATATATAGTAGGTTACAGTTTAATTGGAGGTTAGACGCGACTTAATTGTGTGTATTCTCCTAAATTTAATACTTGTTGATTGGTATTTGGACATGCTTGAAATTATTAATGTTTGGATTGTTGATGCGTGTATAAATGATTATTAAAATTTACTTGATAAAATTGTCTTATGACTTTAAGTGTACTTGTAAACTTGGTACATCATATTGAATGTTGTAAGGTTGTATAAATTTTATATTGATATTACTTGAATATATTGGATCAGGTACCACGCCGGTACGGATATGTATATGTTAGATCGGGTACCACGCCAGTACGGATATGTATATATTGGATCGGGTACCACATTGGTATGGATATGTATATATTGGATCGAGTACCATGCCGGTACGAATATGTATATGTTGGATCAGGTACCACACCGACATGGATATGTATATATTGGATCAGGTACTACGCCGGTACGGATATGTATATGTTGGATTGGGTACCTCGCCGATAAAGATATGTATATGATGGATCGGGTATCACGCCAATACAAATATGTATATGTTGGATCGGGTACCACGTCGGTACGGTACATAAGCATAGATTTTTCCTTGCAGGTCAAGACTATTTGGGCAAAAATAAGTCCCATAGCATGTGTGTACATATTTGTGTTGAGTCTGTAGATGTATACAGTATGGCTGATACTCTTGATGGTTTTATGGTTTGTTTCTGAGCATTGTTTGATCTGTTATTGCTGTATTGTTGATTCATTAGGTATTTGATTGTGTGATATGTATCTGAAAAAGTAAAATTTTGTACTTGCTTATATGTTGGTTGACTTGCTTCATTTATACGTTTTTTAATTGTAGCTTACTAGAATGGCTAGTTATCATTCTTTAATATTTTAAGAGAACATTTGGTTGTTAGCCCGAGATTTTAGTGTGGGTTTTCTATGATTATGGGTTTTTTCCTGTAAATATGAGTGATGTAAAAGATAAGGTGAGGAATAGTGATGCATTAGGTTAGATTGTGGTTGATGGTGTGAATTAATGAGGCTAGAGTATGTTAGTAGTGAATATAATGTTGATGGAGTTGAAAGAGTAGCTGGGTGATGTAACTTATATAGGTAAAGTGATAATATTATTACAACCTTTGTGGAATTATATTCCATTCAAGATGTCATGATTTATTTTTCTTAATTTTATTTTATGATTATATGAACTAACACGGTCAGCTGATGATGCCTACCAGTACGTGTGGTTGAACTGACCCTACTCTTCTACATTCCTTCTAGGAGTGTAGACTGGATGTAGGTTAGTTTGTAGTTACTAGATGGATGAAGATATTCAGTACTAACTTCTGCACTTTCTTCCTGGCAGATGTTAGAGTCTTTGCATTATTTATTTTATTATCAGTCTATGCTGTAATAGATAGCTCTTGTACACATCTGGCCAAATCTTAGGATAGTGAAGGACATTTGTAAGAAGTTTTGAAAAAGTTTATTTATTAGTATTTAATTTACTTTATATTTCCTTAAAAATAGAACTCTTCCGCATATTTTAGTTGGGTAATAAGGGTTATCCTAGCTACTTAGAATAGCGTAGGTGCCTACACGATCCATTAGTTTGGGTCGTGGCAGTTGGTATAAGAGCGTTAGGTTCACCGATCCCATAAGTACAAGAGCAATGTCAAGTAAAGTTTCGTAGATTGGTATGTAGGGCCCTACACCCAATCTTTGGAAGGCTATGAGGCATGTAGAAGTCATTTTCCTTTCTTTCTCTCTATCGTGCCATCCTAATCTGTCACTATTAGATTTGATCCAATTGGTATCTAGACGATTCCAATTGGTATCTTAACATAGCTCAATTGAAATGTAGTTTATTCCAACTGGTATCTTAGTAATTTTGATTAAAAATCTAGGTGATTTTAATTGGTATTTGTTAATAAGGTCTAAAAGCTATTGTTAATAGGTAAAGACATATGAAAGTTGTGAACTTATTGACTGCTTGTGTTTGATATTTGGCTAAACTTATGTTGCTATATTTTTGGTCATTGTTGTTAATTATTTTTTTTTTAATTTAAGTGATGAAAATTGACTAAGTCATTTTTGTTGATAATTGTGATGAGATTATTTGATTTCTTGTTGTTGTGAAACTAGCGATTCTTAGGTACTTACTTATTTTTGGTACTGTTATACTGATAAAATTGATGGTAAAACATAGTGAAAAGTGACATGAATAAAAGACTGTGGTGATATGTGTTTTCCGTAATGAGAGGTTCTTGTTAATGATGTTGTGAATGGATCCTTGTGTGGTTTAATTATTTGATATTATGTGGGGATCCTTGTGTACTTCGATCATTGAGACTATATTTAGAATTTTTGTGCAGTTCTATTATTGAAATTATAATGGGTTCCCTGTGAAGACTGGCTAAGTGATATTATCTTTGAGTTCCTTATGTGAACGGATTCTTAATGCTTGGCAAAATAATGAGTTTTAAATAAAAGTGACAAAAACTAGTAGAGGTTGTTGATACCTATAAAATTTGATCTATAACTTGCCTGGAATGTGATATTGGTGATAAGACTGTTAATGACCTGTAATCAATTTATTTTGTTTGGTCTTGCTTATGTTCTAGTGGTGTGGGGACCACTCTTGAGGTGAAAGTGAATCCCGTAGTAAAAATATTGTTAGATAAAAATAAGAATGACTCTATATATCTTAAATTAGAATTAGCGATATTAGGGTGATTTGGCTTGACACTGACGTGTTTGTCTTGTGAAAAATGTTGAGGTAGTGATTACTTGGGCATAAGTTTTAGCTGTGGATTTGTGCATTAGGAAAAATCTTGAGAAGATAAATTATTGTTGACTTGAACCTATGGCTGAATTATGCATTTACATGTCCTGTAGAGTTAGCTGATGTATGACTCTCTTAGAGAGTAGTAATTCCCATGATGGTGTCTTAAATATGATCAAATATAGATTCTTCATAGGATAGTGTTGGATAGGAACAAAGTCATGTATCTCAGGGAGATCTTGTGTGTTGGATGGATTAGGTGTGACTTGTTTAGTGTTGAAATTTCAATAGTAGATTCATGTAGCATCTCGTAGCACATTTCAGAATTGAATTTGGGGCTCTAGAGCTTGGTAAAAAAAATAAGAAGGTTTTTTGAATACTTATCTTCTTCAAGGTGAATCTTTTAACCATCTTTATCATGCCTTCGTTAAGGTCAAGTTCAGACTTAGGTCGTTGAAAGAAGAATAAATGATTCAGGTGTAAAATTTTGGCTCCGTATCTTCGTATTTTGAAAGACTTGGATAGAACAATTAAATATAGAATGTGGGTTGGTCGATGTAACACCCCGCAAAATACTAAGCTTAACTCAATCCTTTAGAGCATGAAAAGAGGTCCCAGACTTGCAAATTTCAGCTAAGTGTTTACACTTAGAAGTATTTTTAGCCTTTCTAAGTTGGCGATCTTATTCCATGACCCTAATAACATTAAAATGTCAATCCTTTTACTCCTACTTTACATGCATTGAGGACATTGTATCATTTTTTAGGGGGGTGATACTTGTACCATGGGGGTTTTTTGTTGTCGATGTTCTTTTCCCTCATGTTTTATCTAGGAGAACCAATATGTCTAGTTTGTATTTTTATTTTTATATGATGTGCTGTTGTCAGGTGATTATTTATATAAGTAATTTTCTGTTCTATTGGCATCATTGTGTATATATGGATGATAAGTGATTATGGCAAAGTATTTTGAATTTTTGTATAATTTTTTTTCTTACCATATGGTAAAGTATTGTGCAACTATTTGTGACTCTGAAACTGGCATTAGAATGTAAAGTAAAGCAAATCATAGCTATGTGATATGAATCCTAAAAGTTAGAAGATTAGGAATTAATACAGTGCCTGTATGTGTGAGTATTTACGTAGTTCTTGCATAAGTGTTACACCTAGAACTTGTCTGGTTCATTGGATGTTATCGTGTGTTTGACCTAATAAGATAGGATAGTAGGCCTCTTTGTTTTGTTACTCCACTTAGCCAAAATAATGACCCACCAAAAATACTTTGTTTCCATTGTAAACCCTGTTACGCTTTGTTAGTGTTTGTTCTGTCCAAATAAGTTTAATTCACTCTCTAGAAGGTGTTAACACTTAGCTTTGGTCCTAGTCCAATTTTGGACATTGTGCACTTCAACTTAGGCGAATTGCCTATGTTGAGGGTGGCTACTGTTGGATTATTGGCGACCTAGGAGGGCGAGTTAAAGTTGATTTGAGAGGTAGCATCCGGCCCTGGTCTAGTTAGATGTCTAAATAGATATTGTGCATCTCAACTAACTGAATCAGCTTAAGTTGAGGGTGGCTGATGCTGCTATTCCCCAAAAAAAATAGGTTATGGCAAGGGCACGGATGGATAATAAAGATTATGAATGAGCAAAAGGAACTGTAATCCTGGTAAGTAGCTACCAAAAAGGGTAAAGAGAGTGAAGTTTTATACTTTAAGTCACTTTTCCAAATGATCAACCCTTACCTAGCCTAAAACTTCATTACAACCCTTAGCAAGTCCTGCTTGATTTTGGCGAGTCAATCATGAGAGAACGTTAGATGATAAGGGCAAGCTTATGGGTGTGCACTATGTTTGTAACTTCTTTTCTGAGAATGAGAGTCTTAGTTTTGTCTACGACTTGATTGTATAATGTGAGGTGGACTTCTTTGACTGTGAGGGCACATTAAGTTATACCTGGTCTACTTATTTCTTTGGGGTGTTGTATCTGTGGCTGTGAATGTGCTAATTATTAGTTATTACCAGTAGTAGATCCATATGTGTTGAGATTACATAGCCGAATGGGCGGTTGAATAATTGCATGATTGTATTAGTTTGACTGTGAAATGTCCATCATGATGTTTTTCATATATGTATCTTGGTGTTGAGTTTCTTGAGGACAAGAAATTGCCTTAAGTAGAGGGTGTGGATGTTCTAGCTTTTGACAGAACATTTTAGGCCTTTTTCTTAGGATAATTAAGTGTTTTCAAGCAACTATTGTTGTATTTAACATTAGACTTTAGTGTTTTCAGGACAAGAACTGAACATGAAGAACAACTTGGAAAAAATGGGGAAAACAAGAGAAAAATGACAAGCGACGACTTAGGCGATGGATCGTTGACCATGCGACGGACCGTGGGCCTAACCGTCACCTAAAAGTAGAAGGCAGTGTCACTGGAAGTCTCACAATGGTCCAGGCGATGGACCATCGACCCTGCGATGAACCATTACCCGAATCATCACCAAGAAATAGAATGTAGTATCACTGGAGCTCCAGCGACGGTCCAGGTGAGAGACCGTTGCCTCAGCGACGAACCATCACCCGACTCGTCGAGCATGATGCGGCAATTCCAAGTTTAAATTTTAAAACCCCAGTTCCTGGAATCATATAAATACTAAGTATTTGGTTTTATTTAGGAACGGTGGACAGTATTATCATACTTTCTCCTCTATTGAGAGTATTGTAACACTTTTCTTTGAGATTTAAAGCTAAAAACTAAGATCTGATTATTATTTCCATAATTTCCATTGAAGATTGAGAAGAAAAATATCATAACTTTTGTAAGTACTCTGTTGAAGCTATTTATAAACATCAATATGTCTTTGATATCATATATTGAGATGAGTAGCTAAACTCCTTTGACTAGGGTTATGGGAGCCTTGATGTAGAGAGCTGCTTGGGATTGTGAATCCATTTGATTTCTAACATCTATCTAAATTGCATAAATATCTCTTCATTATAATGATATCTCTTGGTTTCAAACTTGAGAAGTAATCCCATGAACACCACTTGTCCGAACAAAAAAGTGGATGTTGGGAAAAGAGGTAATCCACATAAAATTCATGGCTTTACCCATTCGGTTAAGAGTTAATGCCCTAACGGGATCGACCTTCATGAAAGTTCTATTGAATAATACATGAATCCTTTAAGTTCAAAAGAAGTAAAGGGTGAAATACCCATTATGTTGAAAAACAAGTGGGTAATCCTTAGAATTCAAAATTTCTTGCAATTGAAATTATAAGTTAGAAATCGAGCACAAATTCACAACCCTAACTGTTTGAACATCTCGTGATCATAATTCTAGTTAACTCATTCTCATTGAAATTATACTTGCATTAACTCTCATTAGATGGACCTCTGTGTGATACAAGAATGAATGAATATTATTAATATATTAAAGCCCTCATTATTCCAGAACCTTAGATCAACAGTCCATTAAGAATCGGCTTACTTAGTTGCAAAAATATTCCCTATGGGATTCGATCCCAACCTTTGTTGGGTTCTATATTTGACAACGATCACTTACACTTTCGTATGAAAGTTGTAATTTGGGCATATCAGTAATCTCGATGCACCGCATCGCCCATTGCGTCGACAAATATTTTCCTAGCCTCAAAGTACAAATTCCAGTAAACTAACGCAAACTTAACATGGTATGTTGGTCATGGGGTCGATGCCATCCATTCGGCGCGTCAGTCTGCGCGTCACTGAGTACGGTTATTGCTCTTTTACTTCCTTATCCAAAAGGGTAAATGGGTGTTTTTCCCCCGATATATCAGCCCCCAAAACATGAAATTAATCCTTTTTAAAGACAAAATCCCTCATTCTTTCTCAAAGTTTCTCAAGAACAAACCCTAGGGGAATTCAATTTCAAATTCAAGTTTCAAGAACACACTATCAATCTTCACGAATTTAATTACCAAGGTATGTTAGGTGTTCATCTATGGGTTCCTTTCACCATAGAGCCCAAGAATATCTTTTTAAAACTACAAGTTCATGATTTCATGATTTACATGCTAGAATTGAAGTGCGTTCATGTATAAATTGATGTTTGGGGTTTAATTCCATGATTTATTACAAGTTTCATGAAAACTAGATAATTGTGGATTGAATTATGTGATCTTCATGTTAAACACTTGAACTACAATTTAAATGTAGTAGCCATGATATTATTACATGTTTATTGTTATATGAAACAATCATGCTCCCCAAGTGTTTGTTAAAATGCTTAGGTGAATTGACTAGTGAAAGCATGACATGTTATTATGTGATTCCATTCATGCATAAGTTTATGTATATCAAGTATTTGATAAAATGTCTACATAAATGCAATTGTTAGTAAGCAAGTATTATTATGCTTTTAAGGTCATGCTATGCTTCACTTTTCATGTTATCGAGTCCTGGGGGTATTCAATACCCAAAAATCTAGCTGTTGACCTAGAACTATAGTGGTTATAGAATAGTCTCAGAAATATCACGATTAATAAAATTCAAACAGTAAAAAACTCAGCGTATTCAGTCAGACATCAGGACTCAGTGAACTCAATTCAGTTCAGTCAGTTAACACGGTCAGTAATAGATCAGTCCAGCCTAGTACAGTTTAGAAATCCATTTAGTATCTATTCAGTTGGGAGTAGGATTCAGCACCAAGTGAACCCAAGGATGGGATTCACCTACCAGTAGAGGGTGTGATCCTTAGAAACAGTCCTTGTGTTCCATAACTATGTAGCCACCGCAAGTTGAGACATCAACCTACCAGATTGAGGTTTGATGAGTTGTTTTACCTGCCAGATTGAGGGTACCACCATTCTTATTTAGAGCACCTGCCAAATTGAGAGTGATTCTGCAGCTTACCTTTACCCGTGGCACGGTACTGATACCCTTCCAAATGGGGTTACAGGTTGAACCCTAATCATTTCAGAGAGGGATATATCGGTTAGATAATTACCTCTCACAATTTTAGTTTCAATCTCAGTATAGAACTCAGTTCAGTTCTACAGAATCAGGACTGTCACAAACTGTCTCCTAGTTATTAGTAATTCAGTTATCAGCAATCTCAGATATCAGTTACTCAATTATCAAAACTCAGTACTCAAATTTAGTAAAAGCTCAGATACAGTATACTATACATGCATATGCACAATATTACATACTCAGTATTTACAGCAGATTCAGTTATCCATGTGCTCTCATATTCAGTTACTTTATATCATTCAGTCAGTTACTGTTTATGTATATGAATCCCTGCATTCAATCTTACCTCATCTATCATACTAGTATATTCCACGTACTGACGCATACTTTCTCTGTCAGTTTGATATCTCATATCATAGGTTTGGATACTCAGGTTCCTGACCGCACTTAGCCATACCTAGCCAGCAGTATCAGAGTACAGTAGCGAGTTATCATCTAACAAAGATATGCTTATATTTTAGTTTTCTAGTTTATTAGTATTTTAGTAGTCGGAGTTAGCCGGGGGGGCTTGTCCCATCAACTCCATCTTCAGACAGTTCAGATAGAGGCTTTTCAAACTAGATTTTCAGACAGTATTCAATTTTGTAGACTACTATTATTATAGTTGATTTTCTTATCTGTATTTCAGATTTTGAACCTTATGACATTATAGTCTATATTTTCGAATTATTTTTAGAGTTATTATTCAGTAATCGCAGCAGGTACCAGTCATGGATTAGCTTGTGGTCCTTTGGGATTATGGGCACCGTGTGGTGTCCAAGGTACAGACTCAGGGCATTACAGTCAAAAAGGATATCGAGTGAGTAAATAGAGTGCAGTATAATCCACTCTATTAGTAATGCCTCTCTAATTCCAACCTTGTACTTTTCTTTACTGAATGTCCATTCGGAGACGAATAGATGGTAAATTGGTATCTGATTGTAACGAACCATTTCATCGTTACTAAATTATTCATACTAAATTCATGAAAATTCTTAATTTTCGTTCCTCAATATTAACTTGTTTCCAAAATAGCCAATATTTTATTTATTAGGTTTCCTCAAATTTTTTTGTGAAAATTTTAGCCTTCGAGTGTTTCTAGATAGACTCAAACTTAATGCATTTTAATTATTCATGAGTGCTAATATCAATACGTTAGTTTTGAAATTCCTTTAGGTATGAATTAAGGTCGTACAATATCCCTAACATAAAGTTAAGTATAAAACTTTTTTTTCGATACAGTTTCAATATGGGTTTTATTAGGGACAACTTCAAATGATCATATCTCATAGAATATAATGATTTAGGGATCCAATTAACTATAAAATCAAAGATCTCTGAGTTATCTTTCCTACACAATAAACAATTCCTCAATTTAAATTCGGAGTAAGAAGATATGACTGATTTACTGAGCACTGTTCGGGTTGAAATAGGATTTTCCTGTAGTGAAAATTCTGGTTGCATTTAAGTCGGCTTTAGCCATATTCAGGTCTAAAAATCTTAAATTTCATTCCCCAACCTTATAGAGGTGATTTTCCAAAGCTTAAGATCGAATATTGATAAGCATAGTAATATCTAAGGGATAGATGACTTGAATTAGTGTGATGATTGTATTATGTAAAAAGAGGTAGAGGATAATGATACGCATGAATGTGCTAGGTATAGGTGGTGAGGTTAGAACCGAAGTTGCGGTATTTAAGAAGGTAATGATACTTTTAATAATTAATGAGTAATTAAGGCTCCAATAGTGACTTGTATGCTTAAGCATTAAATTGTGATTTATTTTATGATATTCATGTGTTGGTATTGATAAAAATACTATATCTATTGGATGTCCATGAGAGGGTAAATTGGTGATAATGATGGTTTATTAAATTGTGCCTATGAATGGCTTGTTTGATAACTACAACTCCTTAAAGTAATGCTATGAATGGCTTGTGGATAATCATGATGAATTATTGAAATAATGCCCGTGAGAGGGATGAAATATTGATAAATGAAAGTACTTGATCAAATTTTTTTTATGATTTTAAGTACACTTATATATTTAGTATGTCGTATTGCATCCCAAAAGATAGTGTGAATTTAATAAAATGTATATAGCAAGTTATGGTTTAATTGGAGGTTAGACTCGACTTAATTGTGTGTATGCTCCTAAATTGAATACTTGTTGATTGGTATTCAGACATGCTTGAAATTATTGATGTTCTGACTATTGATGCGTGTATAAATGATTATTAAAATTTACTTGATGGAATTGTCTTATGACTTTAAGTATACTTGTAAACTTGGTACATCGTATTGTATACTGTGAGGTTGCATAAATTTTATATTGGTATTACTTGTATATGTTGGATTGGGTACCACACTGGTACGGATATGCATATGTTGGATCGGGTACCACGCCAGTACGAATATGTATATGGTGGATCGGGTACCACGCTGGTACGATATGTATATGTTAGATGTGATACCACGCCGGTATGGATATTTATATGTTGGATTGGGTACCATGCTGGTATGGATATATATATGTTGGATGGGGTACCACACCGGTACGAATATGTATATGTTGGATCAGGTATCATACCGGTGCGGATATGTATACGTTGGATCGGGTACCACACCAGTACGGATATGTATATGTTGGATTGGGTACCATGCCGGTATGAATATTTATATGACGGATCGGGTACCACATTGGTATGGATATGTATATGTTGGATCGGGTACCATGCCGGTATGAATATGTATATGTTGGATTGGGTACCACGCTGGTATGGTACATAAACATATATTGTTCCCTGCAAGTCATGACTATTTGGGAAAAATAAATCCTATAGCATGTATGTACATATTTGTGTTAAGTCTTTGGATGTTTATAGTATGGTTGATACTCTTGATGGTTATGTGGCTTGTTTCTGAGCACTATTTGATCTGTTATTGTTGTATTGTTGATTCATTGGGTATTTGGTTGTGTGATATGTATTTGAAAAAGTAAAATTTTGTACTGATTATATGTTGGCTGACTTGCTTCATTTATACGTGTTTTAATTGTAGCTTACCAGAATGGCTAGTTATCATTCTTTAATATTATAAGAGAACATTTGGTTGTTAGCCCGAGAGTTTAGTGTGGGTTATCTATGATTACGGGTTTGTTCCTGTGAATGTGAATAATGAAAAAGATAAGGTGAATAAAGAGGAATAGTCATGTATTAGATTGGATTGTGGTTGATAGTGTGAATTAATGAGGCTAGAGTATGTTAGTAGCAAATATAATGTTGATGGAGATGGAAGAGTAGTTGGATGATGTAACTTATTTAGGTAAAGTAATAATATTTTTAAAACCTTAGTTGAATTATATTCCATTCAAAATGTCATGATTTGTTTTCCTTAATTTTATTTTATGATTATATGAACTAACACGGTCAGCCGATGATGCCTACCAGTACATGTGGTTGTACTGACCCTACTCTTCTACATTCCTTCTTGGAGTGTAGACTGGATGGAGGTTAGTTTGCAGTTACTAGATGGATGAAGATATTCAGCACTAACTTCTGCACTTTCTTCCTGGCAGATGTTAGAGTCTTTGTATTATTTATTTTATTGTCAGTCTATGTTGTGCAATAGCTCTTGTACATATCTGGTCAAGTCTTGGGATAGCAAAGGACATTTGTAAGAAGTTTTGAAAAAGTTTATTTATTAGTATATAATTTACTTTATATTTCCTTAAAAACAAAAGTATTTCGCATATTTTAGTTGGGTAATAAGGGTTCTCCTAGATACTTAGAATAGTGTAGGTGCCCGCACGGTTTGCTAGTCTGGGTCGTGACACAAGGCATCCCAAACAAAACCTTTACGCTAAGATCAATGTCGGGAGTTCTATTTACCAAAATTAAATTTTGTAAAATCCTACGAGTTTCTTATCATCTTAGTTAACTATGAATCAAATCAAACTCCACCATACCTACCCAAATAATTCATGGATTACCATAGACCGTACCTCGCTCAAATTTCATTCGAAACTAGCCTAGCTTGAAATTTTAAACTTTAAATCCAGGAAAAAGTTTTGCATGAAACTTTAAATGTGAGGCCTATACGTATAGTCAAAAAGATCATTATAATAGATACAAATTCACCCATCAATCATCTCTGAATGATCAAACGAGAAAAATAGGCCAAAGCAAGGAGAGAAGGGAGAATACCTATATCCTCAAACAATTGAGGGTACTTGTCCCGCGTGGCCTTTTCTATTTCCCAAGTGGTTTTCTCAACTGGATGATGATTTCATTTGACCCACCTAACAAATTTCCTTCATTCTCAACTTCCGAATATCCCAGTTTAGAGTCGTCATGGTTTCTCTTCATCAGCCAAATCATTAACTAATAGAATCGAGTCACACTTAATGATATAATCCCCATCTCTATAATGACTTTTAAGCATAGAAATATGGAATACCAAGTGAAGTCTGGATAACACCGACGGTAATACTAAACTGTATGCAACTATACCCACATCCTTAAAAATTTCAAAGGGATCATTGTACCAAGGGCTGAGCTTTCCCCTCTTACCGAACCTCATGACTTTCTTCATGGGAGACACCTTAAGCAACACTTGTTCACCCACCTTGAAGTCCATGTCTCTTACTTTACGGTCCGCATGCTCCTTCTGTCTACTTTGGGCAGCCAACAACTTGTTTTGAATGTACCTTACTTTTTCTTGATCTACCCTCACCATGTCAATGCTCAATGGTTTAAATCTCCAATCTCAAATAACCCAAAAAGTGACCTATACTTCTTTCCATAAAGTGTCTCATATGGTGCCATATTAATGCTAAAGCGATAGATGTTGTTTAAAAACTCACACAATGGAAGAAATTGGTCTCAAAGACCACCAAAGTCAATAAAACAAGCGCTCAACATGTCTTATAACACCTGAATCATCCTATCCTATAGCCCATCAGTTTGAAAATAAAAAGTCGTGCTAAAGGCGAGATTGGTGCCTAAATACTCGTGCAACCTGTCCTAAAATTTAGAAGTATAATTTATATCTCTATATGAAATGATGGTAAGGGACACCCCATGGAGTCTCACTATATCCTTGACGTAAATTTTTGCTAACTATTCAGAGCTGTAGTCTACCGAAACTGGCATACCCAGTAAACCTGAAGGAAACACATCCTGAAATTTGAGACCACTGAAACTAACTCAATAGAAATATACTCCACACTCACATCTCGAAGGTGATCTAAAAACACCAAACTCCCCTTCCCCACTAACTTTCTAACCCAGACAAATGATATAATTTTCACTGATTTGGCTTTATACCTCCCATTCTATTTTTCCAGGCATACCAAGAACAATTGTTTTAGCATTACATTTTAAGACAACGTGATATGAAAATACTCAGGTCATACCTAAAACTACTTTGCAGTCCAACATATCCATAGTAATCTGTAATGCCCCAAATCTAGAACCCGGAATGCTACATGGTGCTCATGACCCCGAAGGACCACAAGCAAACCTATGTTTGATATCTGTAACTAGGCACTGCATAATATATTGTATAAATGTGGAAAAGAATGAAAGGCCATAAGTTTCAAAAATCTATTAAAACGTAATATCTTGAGATAAATATATCAATACCAAAACGACTGAAATAACTGTCTAAACATGCTATAGTCTGGAAGCATCTAAACTGTCTAAAAACTATAGAGTTGATGGGACATGTCCCTAACTAACTCTAAATTACTGAAATAATAAAGTAATAAAATAATCATGCTATCCTCGAATGATGAGGACTTACTGCTAGTCTAGCTGCTAACGTTTGATCTACTAAGGATACTTTGGAGCTCGTACTTCTGAACCTATGGTATAAAACACCATAGCAAAAATACGTCAGTACGATTGAATGTACTGGTATGCAAGTGAGGTAGGCTGAATACAAGGGGTTTATATGCATGAACAATACTAACTGATTGAATAACATGAATGTGAGAATACATGTATGAATACATGAACTGTGACTGAGATCATGATATCACTGAATCAGAATACTGATAACATAAGTCTCGTATAACTGGGATGCTATTATCTAAATGACTGTGTTTGACAGTCCTATTTTTGATGGAACTAGCTGAGTTTTATACTGAACTGGGTGACTGTATCTGACAATCCTAAATTCTGTAGAACTATCTGAGTTTTATTACTGAGACTGGGACTGAGACTATAACTGTGGGAAGTAGTCATCTAACTGACATACCACAAATAAGATAATATAATTGAGTTGGGGTCCAATCTATAACCCCAATTGGAAGGGTGTCAATACCGCGCCACTGATAAGGACAAGTTGTGAGTAATCCCTTATCTAACAGGTACTCTAAGGAGAACGGTGGGACCCTTAAATAACAGGTTAAGCCACCTCATCTACTCTCCACTAGCAGGTTTGATATCTCAACCTACGCTGGCTACATAGTTCAGGAGCGCAAGGATTGCTTCTAAGAATCACACCCTCTAATAACAGGTGAGTTCCCATCCATGGGCTCACTCGGTGCTGAATCCTACTCCCATATGAATAGGCACTGAACATGATTAACTGTTCTAAACTGGAATGCGTTCATTGAGTTCTGTTGACTGACGAAACACTACTGAGATAACTAAAGTTCTAAGATTTCTGACTGAATTCTATGAATCATGGCTTGACTGAGAGTATCTGGAAAACATGACACTAGCTCTAGGCACACAGCTAAATTGTCAGGTACAAGTACCCTCAGGACTCGATAGCATGAAACTGATAAGACATGACACTTCTTGACACATGACCATAGTCAACAATTCATAGTACAATCATTGGGGATTTTCATGAAGTATTCGCATGCTATAAGCTTATACATGAATAGGAATACATGTAAACATATCATAATTTCATAAGCATAACCTCATGAGCATTACGTCAATTTATTACAAAGCATAACAATAATGTTGGAGTCATATCAAACATAAGGGAGAAATATGGATTCATCAATTTTGGTCACAAATGAGTCATAAGGCATAATTCCTATTCTCTTAGGCATTTTATCAAACACCTTGCATGCATATCTTTAGGCTTAGGCATGAATATTTAAATAATACTTCATGGCAATATTTTACACTTCCAATGCAAGAATTTCAACCACATACTAACATATTTTCATGATAGTTATTAAAGGCTTCAACTTGGAAATCAAACAACAACATAAACATGGATATAATTCAATTCATACCATGGAATCCAAAGTTTATATTTCAAATAGGGTTTCTTGAGCTTCATGGGTGAATGGAACCCATTAACACTTGACATACCTGGGTGGATGATTTCTTGAAGATTGGTGAAGGAAAGCTTGAATTCTTGACTTAGAATTAAACACCTAGGGTTTCTTGTTCTTGGGGATTGATCTTTAAAAGAAACCCTAATTTGGTAATGTAGATGAAGAAAGAATTTATGAGCTCTGGTGTGGTATAATTAGGAGTTAAAATGGGTGGAAAAAGACCTAAATACCCTTTTAAAAATAGCTTAAAATTGCTGATCAGAAATGGTGACGGTTTGGGCCACGGTCCGTCGCTGGCTCAACGGTCTGTCGGTCCTAACCATCGCACTTTGCCAGAACATAAACTTTATGAATCATCTGTTTAGCTTTGGGGGACGGTCTGTATCTAGCTCAACGTCCGTCGATCCTGACCATCGCACTTGGCCAGAACCTGAACTTCCTACCTCGTCTGCGATAGTTTGGGCGACGGTCCTCCGCTAGCTCGATGGTCCATCGCTAGCTCGACGGTCCGTCGGTCCTAAACGTCGTACTTGGCCAGAAGATGGGTTCACTACCTTAGTCGTGACGGCTTGGGCGATGGTCCATCGCTAGCTAGATGGTCCGCCGTCCTAACCGTCGCTTCTGGGCAGTTCCGACAATTCTCTGTAAAACATTCATAACTTCTTACTCTGATATCGAATTTGGATGAAATTGGTATCGTTGGAAAGATAATTCAATTTCACACATCATAAAAAGTTGAAATTGGGGAAATTATATCTTATTTAAGCATTAACCATTTAGGAAGTCATCACTAACTCTTCTGGAGACTAGATTTGACTTAAAGAAAGTTTGGGGTATTACATAATCAAATCTACCTAAGTCTGAAAACCTAAAAACAACATAGAAAAAGAATGGTAAACATGGATTACAACCACAAAATCATCAACTGGAGTAGACACATAAACATGATAATCAAGTACATTACAAACCTAATTTAGAATAGTGAGCTCGATTATCAATCTGAGTCAACTCTTTTCCAGGCTACGCTCTTCCCCCTGCAATGCCATTTCCTCGACTATACTGACTACTTTCCTGATTTCACGATCCACTTTATGGAGTACCCCGACCATTACCTCCTCCTCCTCTACCCGGTGGATCTGTAGCCCAATTCTATTATTGCGTCTGGACATTCATCTATATCAAAGGACACTCTCTTTTAAAGTGACCAATGGCATCACAATAGTAACATCCCTGCTTGAGAGAGAAGATTAAGAAATTTCTTGGGTCCTAATAACCTGCGACTGAGAAGAAACCTTAGCTGGACCTACAGTAGAAGCTAGCAATTTGACTGAATAGGACGAGCTATGTACTGACTATGTCTCTTGAAGTAAGATCCACTGAAATTCTCATTATTGAGGGACTTCTTAGCTAAAATCTTAGCTTGACCCGCTTGTGTCACCCTCTCAAACTTCTTCACATAATCTAATACCTCATTAAACCCCTTTTCTGCAGAAGTCATATGCACAGACAATACCTGAAACTAATAATTCAAACCCTTGACATAGCATTGTGTTCTCTCCTCCTCAGTAGCCAACAGTTGAGTAGCATAGCGAGATAAAGCAAGGAACTTAGCCTCATAGGATGTAACTGACATATCATACTATTTTAATGCTAAAAACTCATCCTTCTTGCGAACATGGAGGGCTCGTGACACATACTTCTCTAAGAACAAAGCATGAAATTATTCACAAGTCAATAAAGATAAAAATGGTGACAGACATTCAACATATGCCTTCCACATTGCTTAGCATCCTTCTCCAAAAGAAAGTTCACGAACTCAACTCCATGTTGTTGCATAATATCCATCTTGTGTAACCTCTCATAACAATTAATGATGAACTCAAAAACACCCTCAGGCTCTGTACCCAGGAACATTAGAGGTTTTATCTTTAAAAATTTGGTAAGCAGATCATGTTAAGTACCAGTCATCACATAACCCAAAATGGAATGAGGAAAAACATCAGTCCCTGAAACTTAATCCATCCTAGGGGCTATAGCAACAGTAGAATAAACACCTGGATTCAGAACAACTGATACAGTAGAGTTGGATCCATTACCACCCAACCCACTCAAAAAATCTAACACTTGATGAATAACTATAACGCCCCGAAAAATGGGTCCCAGAGCTTCACACGACGCTTGAGGCTACGAGTATCCCCAAGCTAACCCTTTGAGACATTTTCATTCAGTTCAACACAAATCAATGAGGTTTCCATAAATAACCCTCAAATATCAACAGAGTAATCATCATCCAAGAATAAAAGAATTTCAGAAAGATAACAAAATACGACTTATTAGTTAACTCCCATAACAAAATACGACTTATTAGTTAACTCCCAACATCTATACTAGTCTGATAAGCCTCTAAGAAAATCAATAAAACCAGCGAGCCATTGAGACATGCCCCAGCTGGCTCATACTCAGTTATCAAATGTAAATAATATCGTGAAACCAACATCAGACATCACGTCCTCGGAATATGAGGACTCACCACAACAGAGGATATAGAACAGCGTGCCCAAAGAATCACTGTCAAACCTAAAACTAAGCACCTGAACCTATATTTTGAGAAAATAAAGCCCACATCTGAAGATGTGGGTCAGTACCATGGAAAGGAACCGAGTATATGGGGGTGTATGTAGTTGTATAAACATCATCATCATAAATATTTATAAGAAATATGCAAGATGTATGAAAGACTCACATAGCCCGAAGAAAATCATCATAATCATGAGAGGATGAAATAAGTACAATAACATATGTGAGTCATCAAATAATTTGTCAATAACTTTCAGTTCATCAAGAATATCAATTCTCATAATATAAATATCATTTAAATCTTTCGAAAGAATAACTTTTACAATTCCACTTTCAAATCACTTCACCATTCACCATAGACACAAGGAAACACACACATACTGGGAGATCCTATAACCGACATAAACCATGTGAGCTACATGGAGTCCAACGCACAACCCATGTTGGGGAGAGCCGTCCTATCCTTGCCATCGGAGTAGGACTACCGATATCAAATCCACACAAACTAGTGATCACTATATAAATCAACCTAAGGCTCACTCCTACAGGGCCATGTAGTTCTAGGAAAGTAAGGTCCCTTTATACCTCCCACTCAGTGCTAAAGATTTCTCCCGAACTTAGCTCAGATCATTTCAAAGACAATCCATAACAAAACAATTTCAGTAATATATAAATATATATCGGGAGCCATCATGCTTCTCATCTATCAAAATCAATCACGTTGTGGATTTCTTTAAACTCGAGTTTAAAACAACTCCATTAAGACCAAAAGGTCAAATCATTCAAAATATCTCAAATATTCAACATCAACGTGCTTATAACACACATTTTCTCAAAAAAAAAACACAATTTCCAATGGAGATTCATGACCCAAATATCAAAATCATGATAAATATCGTTCAAGATTCATGCTTTATATCACCACACATGTAAATTCATCTTTCAACATCATAAGAATCAAGATTTCATAATAATCATCATAAGATATGGGTTCATGCTTCAAATTCATAAAAATAAAATAAAAATTATGCCTTTGGAAAGAAAATTACTTTTGGGCACAAGAACGAAAGAGAGTTCTTGTTGAAAAACCCCACATACCTTGAATGATGAACTTTAGATCAATACTCATTTTTGAGATATTAATCGTGCCTTTGAATGATGGTTCTTGGAGTTCTTGAACTAGGAACTTGGAATCTTGAATAAATTTGCAGAATTAATGGTGAACTTTGGAGGTTCTTGAAGTTGGATGTAGGAGCTTAGGGTTTTCTTTTTGAGGGAATTTGATGAAATATAACATATAATGCTTCTAATAGGCTTTAATATAGGGTTTAGATAGATTTTGGGTAGGGCAATGACCAAAACGCCCCTAAAAATAAAAAAATTCTCGAATCTGTCCTTTGGTGGACTGTTTTGATAGTCTAAAGTAGATCAACCATAACGTTTTACTCCGATATCCAAATTGGATGAAACCAATTTCATTAAAAAGAGGACTCTCATATATTTCCGTTGATATATAGTATCTCACCCATATCATTGTGTATAAGGAGTTATGATCGTTTGAAGTTGACCCAAAAATTTGCTTTTGATAGGCTGAAGTAGATCGACCATAACTTTTTTCTTCGATAAACAAATTGGATGAAACCAATTTCATTAGAAAGAGGACTCGTAGAGCTTTTCGTTGATATATAGTAGATCACGCAGATCATTATTTACAAGGAGTTATGATCATTTAAATTTGGAGCAAAAAATACGCCAGGCCTCAGTACTTTTTCCTGCATGTTTTACTGTTCACTACTATTCACGGTTCGATTGGAATGTTCATAACTCGTCGCTCGGGTGTCCGTTTTGGATGATCCACATATCGTTGGAAATCTTATTCGATACTCTACACAATAGTGGGTTATAATCTAAGACATTCTATATGAAAAATTTATAATTCATTCTAGAAGATAGAACCCAACACGTTTACGCACAAAATTTCAATGAAAAATTTCCCAGGGTATTACATCATCCCCTCCTTGGAAACATTCGTCCTCAAATGACACTAGACATGCCAAAATTAGATAGGGAATAGAGCATACAGCTGAAACCATTCGTTAGACTCATCACGGAGAATGCCCAGTTTCCACTCGTCCTTTTCCAGTGAGCCACCACAATTGTGGCGCGTCGCGATTGCCAACCAAATCGGGAAAAATATTGCATTTTTCAGCTCTGACTTAGAGTTTAAAAAGGGCATTTTGGTAAGATTTAAGCTTATTCTAAGCACTTTATGCTCATTATTCACCATTCTCCAAAAGAAAAACCCTAGAAACCAAAAGCCCCTTCTCCAAGAAACCAAATTCCACCATAGATTCTCCAAGAAAGCTTTAGATTGAGGATTCCCAAGACAAGATATTTAAGAACTCCAAGAACTCATCTTCAAAAGCATCATAGTAACCCAAGATTCAAGCTTTTCATCTAAGATCATCAATTAAAGTATGTGGGGTTTTTAAACAAGGTTCTCCTTTCATCCTTGTGCCCAAAATTAGTTTTCAATCACAAATTTACATGATTTTGAATGAAATTACATGAGATTTGAATTAGGGTTCATACCCATTATTGCTATTTGCAAAGTTTTGAGATTTTGAGATATTTTGAAGATGAATTGCAAGTCTATTTTTATATTTTCATGCCTATTGCAGTAAATTACAGATTTTGAGATGAATTAACATTATTTTCATTATCAAGCATGATTATTATGATGTTTTGGCATGAGTTTGATACATGGGTTATTACCCTAAGATTGAATATTGTTATTTTGAGAAAGATAATGCTTTATGCATTTTATGAGCTAATTATATCATATTTACAATAATGTTTTGATCTTTTGATCCTCAGATGAGCTTTGGAATCCACTTTATAGATTTATTATAGATTACAAAAAGTAAAACAACTTCATTTATAGATTTATTCAGATAAATGCTTAACTGGTTTCATAATTGTAACACCCCGAAAAACGGGTCTCGGAGCATCACACGGTGCTTGAGGCTACGAGTAGCCCCAAGCTAACACTTTGAGCCATTTTTATTCAGTTCAACACAAATCAACGGGGTTTCTATAAATAACCCTCAAATATCAACAGAGTAATCATCATCCAAGAATAAAAGAATTTCAGAAAGATAACAAAATATGACTTATTAGTCAACTCTCAACATCTATACTAGTCTGACAAGCCTCTAAGAAAATCAATAAAACCAGTGAGCCATTGAAACATGCCACAACAGACTCATTGAGACATGCCACAACAGACTCATACTCAGTTATCAAATGTAAACAATTTCGTGAAACCAACATCAGACATCATGTCCTCGGAACATGAGGACTCACCACAACAGAGGATGTAGAACAGCATGCTCGAAGAATCACTGTCGAACCTAGAACTGAGCACCTGAACCTACATTCCGAGAAAATGCATCCCACATCCGAAGATGTGGGACAGTACTATGGAAAGGAACCGAGTATATGGGGGTGTATGCAGTTGTATAAACATCATTATCATAAATATTTATAAGAAATATGTAGGATGTATGAAAGACTCATATAGCCCAAAGAAAATCATCATAATCATGAGAGGATGAAATAAGTACAATAACACATGTGAGTCATCAAATAATTTGTCAATCACTTTCAGTTCATCAAAAATATCAATTCTCATAATGTAAATATCATTTAAATCTTTCAAAAGAATAACTTTCACAATTCCACTTTCAAATCACTTCACCATTCACCATAGACACAAGGAAACACACACACACTGGGAGATCCTATAACCGACATAAACCATGTGAGCTACATGGAGTCCAACGTACAACCCACATTAGGGAGAGTCATCCTATCCTTGCCATCGGAGTAGGACTATCGATATCAAATCCATACAAACTAGTGATCACTATATAAATCAACCTCAGGCGCACTCCTACGGGGGCACGTAGTTCTAGGGAAGTAAGGTCTCTTTATACCTTCCACTCGGTGCTAAAGATTTCTCCTAGACTTAGCTCATATCATTTCAAAGACAATCCACAACAAAATAATTTCAACAATATATAAATATACATCGGGAGCCATCATGCTTCCCATCTATCAAAATCAACCACGTTGTGGATTTCTTTCACACTCGAGTTCAAAACAACTCCATTAAGACCAAAAGGTCAAATCATTCAAAATATCTTAAATATTCAACATCAACGTGCTTAGAACACACACTTTCTCAAAAAAAACACAATTTCTGATGGAGATTCACGACCCAAATATCAAAATCATGATAACTATCGTTCAAGATTCATGCTTTATATCACCACACATGTAAATTCATCTTTCAAAATCATAAACATCAAGATTTCATAATAATCATCATAATATATGGGCTCATGCTTCAAATTCATAAAAATCAAATAAAAATTATGCCTTTGTAAAGAAAATTACTTTTGAGCACAAGAACGAAAGAGAGTTCTTGTTGAAAACCCCACATACCTTGAATGATGAACTTTAGATCTATACTCATTTATGAGATATTAATCGTGCCTTTGAAAGATGGTTCTTGGAGTTCTTGAACTAGGAACTTGGAATCTTGAATAAATTTGCAGAATTAATGGTGAACTTTGGAGGTTCTTGAAGTTGGATGTAGGAGCTTAGGGTTTTCTTTTTTAGGGAATTTGATGAAATATAACATATAATGCTTCTAATAGGCTTTAATATAGGGTTTAGACGGATTTTGGGTGAGGAGGAATGACCAAAATGCCCCTAAAAATCAAAAAATTCTCGAATCTGTCCTTTGGTGGACTGTTTTGATAGTCTGAAGTAGATCAACCATAACGTTTTACTCCGATATCCAAATTGGATGAAACTAATTTCATTAGAAAGAGGACTCTCATATATTTCCGTTGATATATAGTATCTCACCCAGATCATTGTGTATGAGGAGTTATGATCATTTGAAGTTGACCCAAAAATTCGCTTTTGATAGGCTGAAGTAGATTGACCATAACTTTTTGCTCTGATAGAAAAATTGGATGAAACCAATTTTATTGGAAAGAGGACTCGCAGAGCTTTCCATTGATATATAGTAGATCACCCAGATCATTATGTACAAGGAGTTATGATCATTTAAAGTTGGAGAAAAAATACGCCAGGCCTCAGTACTTTTTCCTGCACGTTTTACTATTCACAGTTCGATCGGAATGTTCATAACTCGTCGCTCGGGTGTCCGTTTTGGATGATCCATATATCGTTGGAAAGCTTATTCGATACTCTAAGAAGCGGTGGGTCATAATCTAAGATATTTATATATGAAAAATTTATAATTCATTCTAGAAGATAGAACCCAACATGTTTACGCACAAAATTTCAACGAAAAATTTTTTGGGGTATTACAATAACCTCAGTAGACATGAGACGTAAGTCTGCAACCCCAGTTGGTGCTGCTACTTTGGTATTTAATACCTGCTCTTCTACTACCTCCATCTCTGTAAATGATCCTAAGGTAGGGGAGGAAAAGGTTTTATACTGATCTTTCATGATCCTAGCTAGAAACTACTTGAGCTTTTCCTTACCTCTTTCTCTCTCTCATCCTCTTCCCCTTACGGCTGGCTCCACAACTAGCATGTCCAGTGCGTGGGCTTCTGGTCAGGTTTTGTTTGACCTGATAGTCACCATTTATGGAATAAAGAGTAAAGAAAATTAGATATCAATTTAGATTGTCTGGTACCAATTGAAATCAAGTTACAATACGAAAGAAACAAGAATGACAATTTTTGTAAGGTCCTATAGCCTTCCGAAAAAAAGTACAGATGTCTCCATACCATTCTGCTAGACTCTACTAGACCCATTTTGATATAGTAAGATCGATGAACCTAGGCTCTGATACTAACTTTTCCACGACTAAATTGGACGTGAGTGACACCCACTCCATTCTCCGAAGGGAGAATCAATGACCCCATACTCATTAACTAAAACTTAGCAAAAAGAAGAAGAAAACTATCCCATTAATAGTTTTAAGGTTGCCCAATTTACAACTTAAGGAAATGTGGAAATAAATACTAAAATGAAAACAACCCTATAATTCGAAAGTCAGAGTACCAAAATATACTATGAATGTCTAGGAGGGAATGCAACCCCTAAAACCAAAGGAAAGTGCATAAGTCCAAAAGAAAAGAGAATGTCATAAAAGAAAGATTCCATGGTAGTCCAAATAAGCTGACCACCCCTGAAATCTGAATGACACGCTAGAATCATAACTGAGGTCTTGCGGGAGCTGCTGAAATATGCACTACATTCAATAAAGGTAAGAGCGGGTGTATTATCAATACACAAGAACACCAGTATACTGGCAGGGTCATTTGGCCATCCCAAAAAAAGAATATGAACATTTAACCAAAACATAGTACAACAAGTTAATCCATGCTCATTCTAACCTATACCTAGCTAAACAAGGACCAAATTAAGCAATTTAGGATTTTCAAGCAACAAGTCAAATCATTTTCAACTAAGTAAAGTAAGTTAAGCCAAGCCAAAGCAAGCCAAGACAAGTTAAGCAATAATTCAACATATAAATATATTCCCCGACTCACTCATGGAACCGTCAAACTCACTTGAACCTCATACATACCTATAGGAGACAAATTTCATCCATGCACCGAAAGCTTCAGACATAAGTGTCTGCCAACCTTATTCCACCCAGAAGCTGAGAATGTCGAAATATCAAAATATTCCTCTTTTAACCATAAGGTAGTTCAATCATGAAACAAGATAAAATCATTAAATTAAACACACCAAGAACATGTAATAATAAGCCATACTAAGAAATAGTTAACATGCACGTATAGTACAAATTGGATTAAAGTACAATACTATCACGTACCTTGAACCAAGCTTGCATAACTCCACTAAGTTGGAGTCGTCTGTGTAATTTTTGCTTGATCTTGGTCTACAAAATACATAAAAATACTTAATTAATAAAATTCCCTACCATGTTCAAGATTATAACTCACACCCAACCCCTAAGGCCAAATTCATGATCATTTTCTCCCTGTTCTAGAGATTTTCTACCTTAATTAACCTAAAACTATCTATTCCATGGATGATTTAGTGAATTAATGACATGCAACGATAAATTAACAATAATTAACCAAAATCCATTGATTTTATACTCAACTTACTCCCTTGCATCACAAAACCAACAAATATCAGTCTTTAACCCTCCCGAACTATGCAAATTAGCAATTCTAAGGTTAAATAATTGATTTAATAGTTAACAAGGATGGAATCTTTACCGTAATGAAGCAAAACTATGATTAGCTGATGATTTTCGCTCAAAATTGCCTTTTCTTACCCCAAAATGAGCTTTAAAAAATAATTTTTTAAGAGATTTTTAAAATAAAACAGAGACTTTCACTGCTATAGCGTCATTGACTGGGCGCTATAGCAGAATTTTTTTTGCCTTTGGATATGTCGCTACAGCGACATAGCAACGTACACGTCACTATAGCGACATGGGCGAAAAAAATGCCTGATTTTGCCTAGAATCCATTTTTTTTACATCACGTCTTAATTCCAAGGCATCCCAAATAATATCCTTTACGCTAAGATCAATTACGAGAGTTATACTAACTCAACTTTAATTTCATAACATCCTACAAATTTCTTATCGTCTTACCTAACTAGGAATCAAATCAAAACCTATCATACCTATCCTAATCATTTCAGATTTTTCTAGACCGTACCTTGCTTGAATTTCATCTAAAACTAGCCTAGTATGAAATTTATAACTTTTCAAATTTGAGAAGAATTTTTGCATGAAATTTTAAATGTGAGGCTCATACGTAAAAACTAAAAAGATCGTTACATCTACAACACATGTTACCAAAAACACAATACCTTCGTCCAACTTGTCCATTGGCCAAATTTTGCAACTAATAGAAATATAATGTAAATGCGAATCAAGTAAACTAATGAATGACTGAAATTGGAAATATGAAATCTAAAATTGTTAAAACAGAGTGAATAGCTTGTCTAATGATGGTCAGTAATGGTTTCACTCAATACAATTTTTTAATGCCAATGACTGATACTGCAACGACATTTCCTACTAGTAAGTACCTAACATTAATTGGCCCTATCAAATTGTAATAGTTAACAAAACATTATAGCCGGGCATTTTCACCAATAATAAGAACTCTGTCCTAAAGAGTGTCACGAACAAAATTCATAGATAATCAATTCAACGATAAACACGGATAGTTCAACAATATACATATCACAATGTAGGTGTCGAGAAACTTGTAAGATATAAAAATTTAAATAGAAAATCAATTGAGGTGTTAAGATTCCCAAACTCTAGCCATAAATATGGGAAAAGTGCATGAATATTCACTTTTTATGTTGTCATTTAACTTATAGCAACTTTCGATAAAAAGTCAAATACTCGTATCTGAAGCTTGATAACTTTAAACAGTTACTATGAAATAGACCTATATTAATAGACTCATTTGAGGCCCATGTATGTCTGAATTTTTTTATTTTCTTACAAAATATTTTTAATATTTAAACACCAAAATCTACTCTGTTTAAACTTAAATTTAAAACACAAGTTCCATATATCATGTGGAACAAACATCAATCATCAATTTGTCGACACAACAACAAAGTTAAAAACTTATTTAACAATATTTTTTTCATATATGTATAGGCTCAGACATCTATGACTGTAACACATGCTAAAATTGGCTAAAGTTTCAATCATATGTGCCTGAATGGTGAAGCAAAAAAATATATATTATTTCGTCTAAAATTGTCTAATTTGAATATTCGTGCAAAAAATACATAAGATGGGTACTACTTAAATAGGTGATCAAAATAGATTGTCCTATGAAATTTTTACCATAAATAATCTACCATGCAAGAAAAAGAGAAATTTACAATAGTCAGCCAAATGACTACATGGTTATCGATCTACTCTACCTCAACTCACCATTTCAAACCTCATACAAAAGATTTTTTTTGTACAAACTTCTTCTATCTATACCGCAGTTGAAGCACTTAAAAAAGAATTTGGTGTATTTTTGGTCAGTAATGATAGTTGTCGTTCCTATCGTTATAAAATAAGAACATATAATTTTGTCCCCTTCACAAGGACTCAATTTTTTGCCCATCCACATGCCAGCAAATATGGTCATGGGTAGCGTAGCCACGTGCAAGTGGTCAGTTGAACACCCTTCACCGAATCATATTATGTATATATATAGAAAATTATATGAAGTATATAGATCAAATTACTTTTGATACGTATGAACACTCTTAACGTAATTTTTAACTTTTCCACTACTCAAAATATTGTGTCACACCTTATATGCACACATCATTATAATTCATGTGATAAAGATGGAAAAACAAATATACCAATTGATTCTAAGAATATTCAGTGGTTGTTTGGTACACCGGCTTGAATAAGTAGGGATATCTCAACTCATTGGATATTCCATGTGATTACTTTATACTGCCCTCCATATGGTATAATAATCTTATTATTTTAGTACAAATGGTGAGATAAAACAGTTTTGAAATTCATTGATGACGTATACCAAATATGGAATAAAGTAATGCCGAACTTTATTACAAATTATTTTTCTTACTCGATGTACTTTTGACACGACCCGAATCAGGGCCTTGTCATAATGGGCATCTCAAGTCTAACAAGGACCGAAGACCACCCACGATATCCAATCCATCCAACCAACATATACAATGACTTAAATGAATTCCGACATTATAACAAGATAGAGTAATTTACAACTCAAGGACCTTGGGATAGGTTCATGACCATGACCAACCCAAACAATTCAAACCAACCAATAGCAACTAACAACCATAGCATAACCAAATCCATATTCATTCCATAACATACCCAAGTCCACAGTTTATCCATACAAAACCTCAAAATCGAACCAAGAATATCCGGTCAGGAAATGCCCCCAACCGTAGCCAAAAAACCAATATCCAAGTCTAAACCAATAAAGACATAAAGAAACTCAAAGTAATAAATAGAGCCTTTAGAAGTAAGGAAGCTCACCATTTCAAGTCAACACAAGTTGTCATCAAATCCAAGTCACTGAGCATGAGGTATGATAGTATGACCAACACCTGCATCGCTTGAGGATACAGCGTACGAAGACGATTAGCGATTGGAGTGCTAGCATATAACTCAAGGATAAGAATAATATAATGCTAGCAGTTCAAAACCAATCAATCAATGCATATAACTAATACAACACACACATATATATATATGTATATATACCATGTCGGGGTAGGGAACAAGGTTTTGACATGGATCTTTGAAATCTTAACCTGGGTTGTGTAGCTTAGCTGTCATATTAGTTACACCTACGGATTGTATGGGCTCCAGTTCTCACCCTCCGATTGGGCCCCAGTTCGTGTAGCCGCACAAACTGAAGAATAATCTTACATATACTCATGGGGGACTCAAACCTCTAGCTCATATACTAAGGTGACTTGGTCACCCGATCATGTAATATGATATTGGGGACTCAAACCTCCCATATCATATATTATGAGAGACTTGAACCTCCTAGTTATAGTAAGCAAGAGGACTAGAACCTCGGGCTGTTTTGACCCCAGCATTGGCAAATATGGTTTCCAGTGTTGATCCCCCGAGACCTCCACCTTCACAACTCTGCTACACAACCCTATTTACATCCCAATTTAAAACCATCATTTTACATAGACAACTATTAAGCCAATTACTTACCAAGCACTTTGTTGGAATCATCATACCAACACCACTTGCAAGCGTACAACATGCCATTACCATTATCTGTCAACCAATCATTCATTTGACTTTGAGACTCGAACCCATTGTCTAACAAAGACACTAATTCAATTCAAGGTTTAGGGACTCAAACCTATTATCTGGTGAAGACATAAATCAATTTAATGTTTAGGAACTTAAACCCATTTAGATAATTAAACCACCAAGATTACTATTTAAATAATTAAATGGCGAACAAGGCCTTCACAAAATCAGTTACCAACCATTCATATTCATTAGGCCAATGCCTTAGTTCAAAACACCATTTAACATGTGACTAGTTTATTCTCTTAGACATTTTTACAAACATGTTTAGGGCATACTATTATCAAGACCAAAATCAAGGTAAGAACCATCAAGTATAGGGTGAAACATGACCCAATTGTTAAACCACAATTACCAAGCACCCACGTGTGAAAAACCATCATTAAAATATGTATAAATACAATTAAAATCAAGAGTAAACAATACTTAATAATATGCAACAAAACTCTCAACATTGATTTTCAAAACCACCATAAATGAATCATAAACGATGTTTAAAACATATGATATTTGAGAACTAATAATGAGGGAAGATCCACATACCTTATTCATGAAGATTCATGGAAAGAACTTGACTCTTGAGCCTCTAGATGAACACTTTGTAGAAACCCTAGCCCAATCTTCAAGAGAGAGTTTAGAGAGAGTTTTAGGAGTATTTTGATCATTCAAAGTATGTTATGAGAGGCCACAAAGTGTTATAAGATGTGGGAACTTAAAGGTTTTGGGGTGCAAAATGTCTGTAATACCATCAACTTAAATGCTAAAAAATGGTACGCAGGAGGGTACGACTACACCAGCTAAACCGTACCCATAACATACGAGTGGTATCCACCACTCGTACCCTAGGTAGTAACTTAGACCCCAACATTGTTCAACATACGACCACAAGGGCTAAATCGTATCCATAATATACGATTAGAACCCTTAAACCATACCCTAGGCTGAATCATCTAGGCTAGACATAGGACATCATACGGTTTGACACTATACTTCGCGTACCCTAATATACGACTAATATGATGCCTTCTCGTACCATGTACAGTAAACAACCAAACTACACTGATTATCATACGAGTTGAGGATCCTAAACCATACCCACATCATACGACAAGTATCCTCAAGTCGTATGATGTCCAAAAGTTGAAACTCAAGAAATTTTCTAAGGGTCAAAACTAAGGTGTTTCAATTTTACCCAACAAGAAATAAAGTTAATGCTAAACCTTATTGCGACATTATTTTTCTTATCTGGTATACCAAACAACCCTAAAAGAATAGAAAAGAATTAAGCCCCCCAAAAAAACTTGAAAAGATAAATAAAAGAGAGAAAGATGACATGGGCGCACACACCATAAAAAATAAAAAAATAAAAGAATATTACATCTAGCATAATTTCACATGATATTTTTTGGCCTACTACAATCAATATAGTTGTGTGAGGCTCTATACACCTTTTGACACTTGGATAATGGATCCATTTGCTTACTTTACATGTCATTCACCACCCAACTCTATTCTTCCTTCATTGTCTTGTTCTTCTTATTTTTAACTATTATCAAACTTCTAATTATAAAAGTTTTCCTTTGTCGACACTAATAAATCATTTCTTTTCTTTTTTTCCCTACCTTACTTCTCAACTCTCACAATTATGGCGATGAATTCAAATTTAAACATCATCAACTTATTTCATGTAGAATTCGACTCTGAAACACTGATTTTATTTTATCAATTGTATATAAGAATTCAAACCACCAACTTTCTTGACCTTTCAACCCTAGACATACTTTAGCCTCCACATATATAATCTTATAATTTTGTGAAGACTTTTATTTTTGGATCCGTCTCTCTATCTATATATACGTTCATGGAAGTGTTAATAATTATAGTAATGTTAACAATAAGGGGCTACATGGTGTGTAGTTAGAAGTGATGCAAGTAATGAAGCATTGGAAAGATGTTAGATTATGTTTGTAGTTATGATGTTGAATGTGCACCAATTCAATCTACTACCATTGTTATTTCCTAACACAGTCAATTCTTTGTATAACTGTCTTTTATTATAATAGCATTTTACTACAATGACTTATTTTCCTTCAGGACTGATATGTTATATTTTAGGCATAATCCATAAACATACTCTTTAAATTGACCATAACTCATCTCTATACTTTTCAACTTTGAGTGTACATAATTAAACAATTAAACTTGTATAAATTTGAACAAGTAGATATATGCGTTCTATATGACATGAGTAAATTGAATGGAAGGTGAGAAAAGCGTTGTTAAATTAAAAATGGTGATAACTTTGACCAACTAAGGTCAAAGCTTCACTTAAATTTTGTTAAGGTTGTAAAGTGTAATTTTTTAAAATTTATTATTTTTTTAAAAATTATTTCCTCTCACTCCAAATTTCAAATTTTAGTATTTCCCCCATTTCCTTATCTTTTCAATCTTTCTTCTTTTTCTTTCTTACTCTCTCCAAATTTCTTTCTCCCCCATTTTCTTCTTCTTCTTCTTCTTTTTTCTATCTCTAGATTTTCTTCTTCCCCCATCTTTTTTTCTTCTTTTTCTTTCCCTTTTCATCATCGTTCTTCTCCTTTTTTTATTTTTTATAAATTATTTTTTTAATTTTGTGAACTTTGAATTTTTTTTTATTTTTAAAAAGTGATTAAAGAAATAATGAAGAAAACTAAGCAACTACGATAGCTGCTTCAGCAACTACCATAGTTGCTACAACAGTTATGGTAATTGCTACAGCAACTACGATTAGTTACTACAACAACTTTGATAATTGCTGCAACAGTTATAATTAATTGTGGTGTTACAACAATTATTATGATTGTTATGTAGCAACTTTCGAAGTTGCTGCAGCAACTTCGACTTTTGTTATAGCAACTTCGATTATTGCTGCAACAATTTTGACTTTTGCTGCAGCAACTTCTATAGTTGCTACAACAGTTACGGTAATTGTTGCAGCAACTACGATATTTACTTAATTTTTGAAAAAATATATGGTGGAAGAGGAATCCACAAAGAAGTGATATTTATGAATTAAGGGGAGGTGATGGTGGTGGTGGTGACATCGAAGAAGAAGGTCGCAGTTGTTGTAATGTTGATAGTGATGATGGTGGAAGAGAAAGAAGAAAAATAGGCGACGGTTGCGTAGGAAGAGGAAATTGTGGTGGATCTATAAGAGGTGGAAATGGGGTGGTGGTAAAGAAAGAGGAGATGGTTGTGGCGATGGCAGCGAAGACAACGACAAAAAGAGTGTGTAAGGGATAGGTGGGTCGTGTTAAGAGGAGTGATGGTGCCAGTAACGGCTGCGATAGAAGAGGTGTGGAGGGGGTGAGGTATGGTGGAAAAAGTAGAGATTTTTGCGGAAATAATAAAACTTGAGGGTTTTAAAAGTAGCATCATTAAAACTAATCTTAAAATTGTCACATCTAAGCAATATTTAAGACTTGTGACGCTCTTTTTTAATTTTGAAATTTTTTTGTCACCCTTAATTAATTTTTCCATCACATCTACCTGATAATTTCACACAAAATTGCCACGTATATGTCATGTAGGACTAGTGTGTTTACGATATCCTCCGCTCTTTTTTACTCATCATAATTTTTTTCTAGAGTCAAACGATATAATCTTTGATTAATATTTTAAGATATATTTATTTTTTTATCTTAATAAAAAAAGAAAATTTACAACTTATAATACTTTTTATATAGTTTTTAAATATTTAAATTTTATTTTTAAAATATTAAATTAATTTAATCTAATTCAACTTTGAAAATTAGTCAAAATAACTCTCGGAAAACGAAAAACGACTTAATCCCTTCAACCCATTTTGTGTATGATTTTTTACCCAGGCACGATGTTAATGAAATAAGTAGAGGATTTATGAAGTTTATCAATTTATTTTTTTTATGAAAGTAATAAGAACAAGAATTATTATTTTTAAAATTAAGTGTGATCAATAAAGTTAAAAGATGAATTATAGTTACTCCTTTTATTTTTTTTAAATGCTTCAATAATATTTTGATTATAATCTCCCTATTGTTGATTTTAAATATAGTAATCAATATCAATTTAAAAAGAGATTAAATTTGAAAAGTTACCTTTAATTTTACAAGGGTAGTTTATTAAGTATGTCCAAATAAAAAAAAAAAAGCTCTGAAGTGAGTAGTCACCTAAAATAGAACGAACGGACCAAAATAGAAAATGCGGCCGGGACGGAGTGAGTGTCAAAAGGATAATTCAAGTGGACCATAGCTTCCAATTCCCACTATTCTTCTTGAGCTTAAACCCTGAAACTTTCTTTCTCCCATCGATGGCTTTGAGAGGAAATGCTTTGAAATTTGTGGTTTTGGCTTGTGCAGCTTACATTGGATATGCTATACACAATCATGTGGATGGTGGTGACACGCCTTTATTGAAAAAAGTTGATTCCAAAGTGTTACTGAGACCCTTGATACAAAGAATGAAATGAAACTTAATTTGATTGCTGTGAGGGATGAAATGGCCATGTTTAAGGACGCAAGAAACAGTTCTTGCGGCGATGATGGTGGTTCATTGGGTGAAGGTGTAATTAGTGGAAAATGTTAATAATAGAACAATTTGTAGCTGTTTAACTGATTATCTCATGTTATTGGCTGGACGTGTGAGACATTAGATATAGATTATGTTTTGTTTTTGTAAGAGAAAATGTTCAAACTACTAGAGCTTATATGTTTCTTGGGGTTCTCATGTTTCTGTTTGTTTTAGCTAAGTTTGCTAGGTTGACTCTTGATATATAGTTTGTGTTGAATAGTTTGTTTGGGTATATATAATTCTGCTGCATAGATGGTATGTTGATTTGTAGTTCCTATTGAATAGATTGTATCGTGATGTAGTTCCTGTAGAATAGTTGGTATGGCGATGTATAGTTCCTGTCGAATAGTTGATTTGGTGACGTATAGTTCCTGTTGAATAGTTGGTTTGGTGATATATCGTTCCTGCGAATAGTTGGTTTGGTGATGTATAGTTCTCGTCGGCTTCTAGTAGACTGTTTTTAGGCTTCACGTGTTGAGAGGTATAAAGCCTTTAGCTTTAGCAAGTACTACTACTTCTATGTTTTCGGTGTATAGTTCCTGTCAAATAGTTGGTTTGGTGATGTATAGTTCCTGTTGAATAGTTCATATGGTGATGTTATAGTTCCTGTTGAATAGTTGGTTTGGTGATGTATAGTTCCTGTCAAATAGTTAGTATGGTGATGTATAGTTCCTGGCGAATAGTTGGTATGGTGATGTATAGTTCATGTCGAATAGTTGGTTTGGTGATATGGTGTGTTGAATAGTTGGTATGGTGATAATTCCTGTTGAATAGTTGGTACAATGTTCCAATATGGTGATAGTTCATAGTTGCTATAATGATCCTTGATATTTCCTCTTGAATAGTTGTTGTTCATAGTTCATGTTGAATAGTTGGTATGGTGATAATTCCTATTGAATAGGTGGTATGTTGAATAGTTTTTATCAAATGGTCTGACGATAGTTCTCGTAGAATAAAAGTGGCTAATCGTTACGGTTTGAAACTCGTAAAAAAAAAAAAAATGGCAGTTCAGATGTGTGCTTAGACAGAGAAGAAGAAATCAACTATTGTTTCTTGCCTCTAGCTGGGAATTGAACCTTAGATGATGATTCTCAACCCACTTCATTGACCAATTGACGGTGTAGCCAGTTGATATGAAGTATGAACTTTGTTAGCCGTTCTCAGGTTTTCAGTTTTAGGATAGCTTCATATGCTGCCTTAATAAGAAGCATATCTTTCTTGATGGTCTAGTGAGATGTGATCCAAAAGACGAGTGAACGAAGCCTCTTAGCCTCCCTCCTCTCTCTGTAATCTATGGTAGAATGACTCACAGTGAACAGCCAATTGCTACGCCCCTCCCATTCCATGTATGTATCTTGTTCCATCATTGAGAAATTTCTGCTTGTACAATAGCTCAAGGAGGCTTTGGTGCTCTTCCTCTTCTAGGTCCTACAACCATATTTGTCATGTTAGGATCTGAAGTGACTTTTATTCTTTAGATTATGCTTAGTTCTAGTGTAAGAACTTTTACCTTAGTTTCCCTGGAAAGCATTTTCTCTTTACAACAAAAGAGACTACAAAGAAATAAGAACCAATGCGTGTATCAAACGCAAAGATCCCTAAAACTCGTGAATCAAACGCCAACTTCTTATGTAGACCTCAAGGGAATCGAGTTCCCAAGCAACCCACATTTCTAAACAAGTTGTCAACACAAGTGATTCCACACTTGCCACAAGCTAATCCAATCTTAGCTTGCAATCCACTCATAAGAGTATTCAAGTCAAAATATCATCCAAAGTTGCAAATGAAATGGTTAAGGCACATATTTATAGTGTTGTCTTTTCCTAAGATAGCCTATTACAAGAAACAACCCAAAAGTGGCTATTTTCAAAATAACCCACATGGGCTCCTCAAAGCATACTTCAAGCCCTCCAAGCAATCATCCACACGTGGCATTGTGGGCTTAGGAGTCTAAAGGGGGTCGACCGAATGCATCCTTGAGCTCTAGGCTTGATCATGGCGTGGACCTCTTTGCATTAGCCTCGGAAGATGTAATCTAACTCTTTAAGGCCCTGCTGGCTCGTATCAGTGTCTGCCTTCGGTGAAATTTCCAAAGATCACGTAACTAATCTGGAGATGGTTGATCCTAGCTCGGGTTGGAATTGGATTGCTGTAGGCAAGACTTTGTGAACTGCAGGTGACTGTTTTCAGTAATGGTGATATTACTCTGTCGTTATTGTGTGTTTTTTTGGCTTCTGTAACATGATTAACAAATGGGAGGAGGAGAATGGAATGCCTGGTTTTCTCCAGTATCGGGTTCTCTTGTCATTAGAACTTCACCTACTTTTTCTTTTGCATTGATTTGTGTAGATATGTTCATGTATTTCTACACTAGCAACAATCCTTAAATATTGTGTAAACACATATTGCTTTTCTCACACTATTTTGGTGCATGCATACATTGTCTAAAGTACCATCCATTGCTTAGCGTGTACAACACGTAATCATCTTTGTCCATGACTGCAAGCTTTTTAGGTTTTAGATCAACTAAAAATGTGAAAGATCACTCCGAGAACTCGTTTAGTAAGCGGGAGGTCTTGAGTTCGACTCTCAACGAGAGCAAATCAGTTTTAGTATTAAACGTTTAATGTGGAAATAGGTACGTATACTTTTTTATTTTTTAACCTTTTCACTTTTAATTATAATTTAGAAGTTTCATTATAATTTAGAAGTTTGGAACTCTCTGAAGGTCAGAAGAAAAATGCGAGATCATTCGATCATGGCAAATTTATGAAACGGCCCGGGATATAGTAAAGAGGAAAATTAACGACGGTCATTAGAATATTTTTTACCCTTTTCCAAACGTAAAGCATAGGTTTCAAGCCTTACATTTTTCCTTCAAATATCAGGCATGCACAGACTGGCATGCTGACACTATGAGCAAATTCAGCTACTGACATGAGATGAGATGCTTTATGCACCTGGCTGCCCATAGTCGCTAAATTAGTCATTATTGAACATGGATCAACAACAAAGGGTATGGACCTCTCATCCACTGTGTATATACATTCAAATTAGTTACAAAATTAGTCATTCCTGATAAACTCCTCCCATCTGGTGATTTTTTAGCACCCTTGTTGGTCACGCCATTTCAGATAAATTAATCCGGCACGATAATGTGTATAAGCTCCTGCCACTACAAGTACATGAAACAGGTTGTGGCTATGGCCAGCTATGTCAAATTTGCCTGGCATCCATCTTTCTGGAACTCTAAGGGCATAGACTAACGCTCCAACACCGTAGAAGACACCCATCAGAACTTCATAACTAGTAGTATGAAGTGCCTCAGGTTGGTTCCAATATAGAACCAACTTGTGCAGAATAGGCGCCACACCTGAAATGTCCATCCCGAAAAATAAACCTGCTCGAAGGCTTCGATATTCTGGCTTTTGGAACACAGGAAGGAGAGAAACCAACATTGTGCCAAATCCCAGGACAATAATAAATCCCAGGTCTTCAGGAAGGGGTAGCACATAAACGATAATAGACAGGAGGGTAAAATGAAGTTGATATCAAGGCAGCAATACCAGCATAGTCGAGCCTCAGCATTATGTAAGATAATCGCTCTGATTGGCAGCAAAGTAAATGACATGTGCTGCTTGCTAGTAAGCAAAACATTGCCCCACCAAGGAAGACATAGAATGGCCACCGCGTTATAGGCCCCACAACCAATGGTGCTATCATGTTCGCCACATCCTTCGCACTATGCTGCATAAATTTTTAAAAACGCAGAAATATCAAGCACCAATGATGGTCAGAAAACAAAGGTTTTATGTATATTTTCTAGTATTCATCAACAGATTTCCATTACTAATGACTTCGGAAATTGAAGGGGTGCCTTGGCGTAACCGAAAAAGTTACTGCCATGTGACCAAGAGTTCATGGGTTCGAGCCATGGAAACAGCCTCTTGCAGAACTGGAGGGTAATGCTGCATACAATAGACCCTTGTGGTCCAGCCCTTCCATGGAAAAGCCCCATATAACGGTAACTTAATGCACCAGACTTCCCTTTAATGACTTCTAAAATTGTTCATTTGTTGTGAGCCAGCAGGTTCTTTAGGAAAGTTATTCAATCAGAATGATAGTGATAGAGAAGACCCATTCAGGGGGAACGAACTTGAATCCGAGAAAATCTACAGCTGATGACAGTCAAAACAAATGGAAGACACAAAAGGTAACACTCGACTGGACCATTCAGTGCATCTACCATCACAAGAATAGGTGGAGAAACTATACTGACCTAATCAAACTATATCTTCTCTTATTAGCTTGGGTTGTGCAAGTAATAGGGTTACAAGAATGGGTATATTGACATTGTGATACCCATGATTGAAATCTAAACCTCGTCGTGCTATTTTTGGGAGGGCAGTCATCATTTACAAATGGGCTGGTTTGATTAGAAGAAACTTCCTAATGAAACTGATTAATATGTCTCTTTCGAGGTCAGCTTCCTTATATCATATTAATATTACACAATCATTAGCTTCTTCACATTTTGCTCACATGCAGAGACTTCAAAGATTGCCTGCCTCGATCCAATAACAAAGGAGAAGGAATATGTGTAAAGCAACAAACTTCGGAAACAGATGATTTTTTTATGCTTTAAGTATGGAGATATGCATAACACAAAGGGACTAGACATATAAGGTGAAACGAACCTGTAATACCCCGTACTTTTTCCTAGCTTGAAATCGTCTCAAGAATGTTAGAAGCTTTCCTTGAAAGATAAATCCACTTTTGTACACGTGGTATTTTTAAGATTTTCACCTTTTGTCACGTGGGAAATTGAATTAGCTTTCCAACGATACCAATTTCGTCAAAATCCGACATCGGAGGAGAAAGTTATGGCTAAAAGACAGAAGGCCGTAAAACCACCCAGATGCGACGGTGAGGCCGACGGACCGTCGCCCACGACCGTCGCAGCAAGGCAGTGAGAACTACCTTCTGCCTAGGAGCGACGGCCCAAGCCGACGGATCGTCGAACTAGCGACGGACCGTCGCTTTAGCCGTTGCAAGGGAAACAGTGAGGCCACTTTCTGGATAAGGTGTGACGATCAGGTCGACGGACCATCAAACTTGCGACGGACCGTCGCCCAAGCAGTCGCAGCCAAAACAGTGAGACCCCATTTTGCCTAGAAGCGACGGTCAGGGCCGACGGACCGTCGCAGGTCCCGTTCAGTTTTTTTTAAGTCGTTTTAACAGGGGTATTTTGGTCATTTACCACCCACTTATATATACTCAATTATATCCGATTTCAGTCATTTGGTTCATTATTACTTCACAACCACTATTAGGGTTTCTCTCTAACATTAATCTCCAAGAACAAAATCCAATCTTCTTCAAGAACTAAGGGATTTCCAATTCTTCAAGTTCAAGAACATCAAGAATCTTAACCCAGGTATGCATAGTGTTCATTCATGGACTCCTTTCGTCCATGAAGTCCAAGAATCCCTTTTCCAAATTCAAGTTATGGATTTTCTTTATGATTTCATGATTGGGTTGTTCTTGTTCACATTGATTAATGAGTTATTGAATTTTACTCCATGTTGGGTGATAATTTCTATGTGGGTTTAATTATTATAGATCTTTATGCAAACCTATGACTAAACCCTTGAATAATGAAATTAGAATGTGACCATAATGTTTAATTGTTGTACAATGATGTTTACATGTACCATGCCTACAATATGTTTGATTAAATGCCTAGATGAAGGAAAAGTGTCTAACTAGCATGATACCATGAAATCCCCATGTATGTACGAGTTATGCCTATCACATGTTTTGATGAAATGCTTCTATAAATGTATCATGGATTATGATGTTAGTTATATGTTCAAGTAAGTTATGCCTGGTCAGTTTCCTTCCATCGAGTCCTGGGGGTACTTGAACCCGAAATATTAGCTGTGTGCCTAAAGCCATGTCATGTTTCCACGATACTCTCAGTCAAGCTATGATCCTTAGACTTCAGACAGTCTTATGACTCAAGAAATCTCCATGATCTCATGAACTCAGTCAGTTGTCAGATGTCAGTAGTATGTCGTCAGTCAACGGAAGTCAGTAACTCAGTCCATGTCCAGCTCAGTAAATCATGTTCAGTGTCTATTCAGATGGAAGTAGAAATTAGCACCGAGCGAACCCAAGGGTGGGAACTCACCTGTTATATGAGGGTGTGATTCTTAGAAGCAATCCTTGCGTTCCAAACCTATGTAGCCAGCATAGGTTGAGACATCATAGCCTGCTATATGAGGGTAGATGAGGTGACTTAACCTGCTATATGAGGGTTCCCACCGTTCTCATTAGATTTACCTATTATATTAGGGTCACTCACATGTTGTCCTTACCAGTGGCGCGGTATCGACACCCTTCCAATCAGCGCACAAATTGGACCCCAATTCAGCTACAATGCGTCATTTGGGGCATGTCAGTTAGATGACTATCTCCCACAGTTTCAGTATCAGTATCAGTCAAGAACTCAGATAGTTCTTCAGATTTCAAGACTGTCAGATACAGTCAAGTCAATTCAGATACAGTACGGAACTCAGCTAGTTCCATCAGATTCAGGATTGTCATGTTATCAGTTATATCAGTTATCAATATGTCAAGTTATCAGTATTCAGATTCAGTAATCATGTTATCACGGTATCAGTGTCAGTTTTTATGTCTCATGCATGTACTCTCACGCTCATGATAGTCAGTCTGTTATTATATTTGTTCATGCATATGAACCCCATGCATTCAACTTACCTTACATGCATACCAATACATTCAAAGTATTGACGCATTTGCGCTATGGTGTCTTATACAATAGGTTCAGAGACACGAGCTCCAGAGCAGCAGTAGATTCCAGTCTCAGCAGTCAGAGTTAGAAGTGAGTCCTCATCTTTCAAGGACATGATTATTCCTTATTATCTCATTAATTAGTTTATTAGTTGGAGTTAGTTGGGCTCAGACAGTTCAGTCAGTTAGAGGGTTTCCAGACTATTATGTTCAGACAGTTATTTCAGTTGTTTTGGGTATTTCATACTCCTTTTCAGATGTTATGTTCTACTTCAGATATATGAACCTTATGGCCTTTCAGTTCATGTTTCCGCATTATTCAGTATTTTATGCAATACACAGGTACAGATATCAGTCATGGGTTAGCTTGTGGTCCTTCGGGGTCATGAGCACCTTGTAGCGTTCCGGATACCAGATTTGGGGTGTTACAAACCCAATGACACAAGTAATTCAATCAGGGAAATAAACTGAAATCAAGCCGCCTTCAAAGATTTAGGTACAAAGTAAAAAGGTCGAAATACTAGTTATATAAAGACATCTCCTTGGGAAATCTACAGATGTCCAAGTATAAAAAATTTTCCCTTTTCATGTCCCACTACTTAAACCAAGTGACAAATAATCCATTGGCATTCTAATTACAGAAAAATAAGGTTTTTTCACTATCTTTCGACAGATTTCTTCATCTCTAGGTACGCTAAAAATTTAAAGGCGTCAAACTGAAGCATTAAGATAATATGAGACATGCACAACTCAACGAAAATAACAAAACCCTATATGGGTTTTGATCGTTCAAAGGAAAAAGAGGTAATTGTTCAGGTTTGAAACTTCGGCACGTGCTTACTGGGCATGAAGCAGCAGTTAAGTTCCCCCTTTCCCCAAGAGTAAAGTAAATTCTTCTCAATTGGATCTTTGATACGGAAGCTTAAAATATTTGAAAACGAAAGAAGTGGAATGAAACAAATCAGTGTAGCTCGAAAGCAGATAGAGTAGAATTCATTCGAGAGTGCTTGTAGCTGTGAAGAGAAGGAATGATTCAGCAGAAATCAGTAATCTATGAACAGCAAACTCCGAAATAAGAAATTCTCAGTAAGCACAACAGTATTAACCATTAATGACACAAATTGCAAATTGCAAGGGATCAAGAATATGAAACCAAACTAAAGAATAAAAAGTATAGCATAGATATAGCTGAACATTTATTGATGTTTAAGCTCAAAGAAAAGAAAAGGGATCCCAACAGTATTTTTTTCGAACGACGAGGAACGAGCCATACCAGAGTGCCAACATTTATATGATTGCTATGGGAAAATCATTCAGGTAGACAGTTAGACAGGAGTTGCAGCAAATCCTCCCGAAGTTTGTGTAAATCAGGCATATTTGGCAAAGAAGGAACACAGGGCAAAAGTTCAGCTGGCAATTTGTGTAGATCAACATTCTTAAGCTTTTCACGGAGATTTTGTAAAGCCTGAAGATCAACAATATCCGGGACCTTCACTGCAGTATAAATGGTCAGCACAAGGAAGAGAAAGAATCTTATCAAATGCCTGCAACAAAAAGAGAAATCTATATTCAGATAAGGAATTCTTCTTGGTTATAAATTTTTCCCTCCTCTTAAATCAATATATTACAAGAGAAGTAGCAAGTGGACGATTAAAGAAACCATAAAAGCAGTAATAACTTCAGGAGTACGATCACATTGTCTAAACTCATGCCTAAACACTTATAAGCTACCACCAGCACCACCAACAACAACAACATACCCAGTATATTCCCACCAAGAGGGGATAAACTACCAGCTTATAATATACAATTTCCTTTAACAATGCATCTTTGAAATCATGAAGGATATGAGAGGCCTTCATAATCGTAAATAGAAATGCAAATTAGAATTCAAAAGTTAGTTAAATACAGTGTTGGTACAGTAGTTGAGTTCCAGAAATTAGTTAAGAGCAGTTAGTGGAGTCTGTTAGCTACAACTGTTCAGTTAGTTAGAATAACTGATCAACTTCTATTTTCTATTAATAGCTGATGTAATCACTCAACTACAGCAGGATATGAAATAAACCCAATTCCTTCTCTCTCAATTATCTCTATCTCTCTCTTTGTTTCTTCTTCTTCTTCTGTGATTGTATCCTCGAGTTAACTCCTGGGCAATCAACTCGATCCTCGAATCCTTGTGGTTCCTGCAATTGAGTAACATTAGTATTAAAGCCACTCGACCTCAGCAACAATGGTGAAAGGAACAAGAACTGGTGACTCAACTTCAGAAACTGCTACTGCAGAAATTGGGGATTTACTTGGTAACAGAGGTGGGACATTTAGCTGGCAAGGTTTCATCATTGGAGAATTTGGATCATGCTATTACGGAATTGAAACAGCAATTGATGGGGGAAAATAGGAGGAACACCATTCCATTGGAGCATGAAGAGACACAGGACCATGAAAGAGGAATGGGGAATCGCAGGGAAAAGGATAGGAGCCCTAATTTTGGTAATAATTCTCCTTTTCATATTGCTTCAAATTTTCAACAATTGCATTTCACGCGATGGTCAAGGATGGATTTCTTGAAATTTTCTGGGGATGACCTTCGATCTTGGTTGTTCAAGATTGAGCAGTTCTTCTCTGTGGAGAATACTGCAACTGATGAGAAGGTTAACATTGCATCATTGCAATTGGAGGGTGAAGCAATCCAATGGCATGTTTCTTTTATGAGGTATAGACAGTACTCACAAGCTATCAGTTGGAAGGAGTATGTTGGTGCTTTAGTGGAGAGATTTGGGATCGATTTTGATGATCCCATGGAAGAGATTAAAAAGATTAAGCAGACAGAGAGTGTAAGGGAATATCAAGCAGCTTTTGAAAGAAGTTTGACAAGAGTGAACCTATCAAAAGAGAATGCTATCATTTGCTATATTAGGGGCTTAAAAACATAATTGAATATAGCTGTTAAGATCACCAAACCTTCCTCTATCTCTCAAGTATACAAAATTGCAAGAATGCAGGAGGCTTATCTGTTGGCTATGAGGCAACACCCCACTAATCATTCTCAGGTAACTGCAAAGAGGTTTGCAGATCAGAAGTATTCGAGCAGCAAAGGCATTTTGCCTACTCCTTATAGCACAAATTATGGTTTTTCTAAGGGATTGAATAGGAGAACTTTGAGTATTGAAGAGATGAATGACAAAAGGGCAAAAGGCTTGTGCTATTTCTGCAATGAAATGTATATGCCTGGACATAATTGTAAAACTTCCAAGTAATTGTATTTGTTAGAAATAGATGAGACAGAAGAATTAGAGGCATCAGTTGAAGATCTAGAAGCAGAAGCCCAAGATGAGCTTGTTGATAAGCAAGAATTAGGGCAGCCTGTAGAACACATGGAGATTTCCATGCATGGCTTGAATGGATCCTTGGGATTTAGGACCTTGAAGGTAACTGGTTATCACTCAAAAATGGAATTGCATATACTGATTGATACGGTGAGCTCTCATAACTTTATAGATCCTGAATTGGTCAAGAAGTTAGGGTGTAAAGTGAGATCTATTAACCCCGAGGTAGTGGCTGCCGCAAATGGTAGTATGAAGGTGGATAAGGTGACTACTATAACTTGGTTGTTACAAGGTGCTGAATTCTGTGCTGATTTCTTATTGTTACCTCTGGGATCTTGCGGTGTTGTATTGGGAGTTCAGTGGAAGTGTCAAGTTGAATTTTAGGAATTTGACAATGGAATTCTAGTATAAGGGGAGAAAACATCTACTTAGAGGCTCTAGCTGTCAAGTGCTAACTCCTGGTACTGGGAAATTAGCAAAGCACGCAGGAATGCAATCTCAATTGTGTATGATACAGTGATTCCTCAAGGAATTGATGAAGCAAAGTGTCATCCTTCAAAAGTTGACACTGATCAAAAAGAAGATCCTGCACTTTCATAGGTATTATCAGAATTTGCTACGTTGTTTGAAGAACCTGTTAATCTACCACCTTCTAGGGGTATATTTGATCATAGGATTGTATTACAATCGGGGGTTGAACCTGTGAATAAGAGACCTTACAGAAGGATATTATTGAAAACATAGTACAACAAATGATGGATCAGGGAATTATTCAGACTAGTTGCAGTCCTTTTGCCTCACCTGTAGTATTGGTTGGCAAAAAGGATGGCACGTGGAGATTATGTGTCGATTATAGGGACTTGAACAAGTTTACTGTCAAAAACAAGTTTCCAATCCCTATTGTTGAAGACTTGTTAGATGAGCTAGGTGGATCCAAGGTCTTCTCTAAAATTGATTTAAGGTCGGGATATCATCAATTGAGGATGGGTAAAGAAGATATTCCTAAGACTGCTTTTAGAACTCATTCGGGACATTTTGAGTACTTAGTCATGCCTTTTGGATTATCAAATGCCCCTACAACCTTTCAAGGGTTGATGAACTTTGTATTTCAAAAGTTTTTAAGGAAATATGTGTTGGTTTTCTTTGATGATATTCTGATTTATAGTAGAACTATGGAAGAACATGTGGTACATCTGAAGTCTGTATTTTTTAAAATAGTTGAGCATCACTTATTTGCCAAGAAAAGCAAGTGCTTCTTTGGTGTTCACAGGATTGAGTATCTTGGCCATCTTATCACTGCTGAAGGTGTCTCTACTGACCCTCAGAAGATCCAGGCTGTCAGGAATTGGCCTATTCCTACTACATTGAAGCAATTAAGAGGTTTTTTAGGATTGGCTGGTTATTACAGGAGATTCATCCAAGGTTTTGGAGTTATCTACAAGCCTCTTGCTGATTTGACAAAGAAGGAAAGGTTAAAATGGAATTATGATGCTCATGATGCATTTGTACAGTTGAAAGATGCATTGACTCAATCTCCTGTCCTGGCTTTACCTGATGCTAGCAAGCCATTTGTTGTGACTGCAGCCTCTACCTATCCCTGAGGCAGTGTGGTCTCAAATTAGCATGGATTTCATTGATGGTTTACCCAAATCTCATGAATATGAGGTCATTTTGGTAGTGGTTGACAGACTGAGCAAGTATGGCCATTTCCTTCCCCTGAAACATCCTTATCCAGCTCATTATGTCGCTCAGGTACTCAGGTGTTCCTCGATAATATTGTGAAGTTACACGGTCTACCAGATGCTATTACAAGTGATAGGGATGTTGTTTTCCTCAGCTCCTTTTGGCAGGAACTCTATGGCCTTCAAGGTGTGTTGCTGCATACTTCCACAGCCTACCATCCTCAATCGGATGGTCAAACTGAGGTACTGAACAGATGTCTTGAGACCTATTTAAGATGCTACTGCAGTGATGATGCTTCTAATTGGTCTGCCTACTTACCAATGGCCGAGTATTGGTATAATACTTGTTTTCACTCGGTTATTCAGACTACTCCTTATGAGGCATTATATGGTCGTCCTCCTTCTCTTTATCTTCCTTATCTACCAGGTGAATCAGCTTCTACTGATGTGGACACTACACTACTTAATAGGGAGCTTAAGCTGCAACTATTGAAGCACCACTTGCTCAGGGCTCAAGTGAGGATGAAACAACAGGCCGATTCACATAGGAGTGATAGACATTTTGATGTTGGGGACTGGGTCTACTTCAAGGTACAACCCTACAAGCAAACTACTATCTCGCAGCACTCTAATCATAAACTGCGTCCAAGTATTATGGACCGTTTCAGATCATAAAAAGGGTTGGTCCTGTGGCCTACACTCTGTTGTTACCTACTTCTGTCAAGATCCACCCAACGGTTCATGTTTCCTTGTTGAAAAAGTGTTATGAAGTACCTACCACTATATCTTGCCCACCTACTGTGGAGTTGGCTAATCCAAACTGTCCTCAGCCTGAGTCTGTTTTGCAAAGACGGATGATCAAGAAAGGCAACAAAGCTGTTGCTCAGGTGTTGGTGAAATGGATTGGTCTTCCTGCTGATGCAGCCACCTGGGAATTTGTTACTGTGTTAAAGACTCGTTTTCCATCTTTTGATCCTTGAGGACAAGGATCTTGTATTAGGGGGGAGTACTGTTATCGTAAATAGAAATGCAAATTAGAATTCAAAAGTTAGTTAAATACAGTGTTGGTACAGTAGTTGAGTTCCAGAAATTAGTTAAGAGCAGTTAGTGGAGACTGTTAGCTACAACTGTTCAGTTAGTTAGAATAACTTATCAACTTCTATTTTCTATTAATAGTTGATGTAATCACTCAACTACAGCAGGATATGAAATTAACCCAATTCCTTCTCTCTCAATTATCTCTCTCTTTGTTTCTTCTTCTTCTTCTTCTGTGATTGTATCCTCGAGTTGACTCCTGGGCAATCAACTCGATCCTCGAATCCTTGTGGTTCCTGCAATCGAGTAACAGCCTTCCAGAACTCTTTCCAGTGATCTCTGTTAGGAAGATGTTTCTATAAGTCTTCTGACTTACTGAACCCTCTGCCTAATCTTTTAAGAACCAATGAAAAGTATTTGACTGATCGAGTTGATCACTTAAATAAGAATCTTATCCCTGGTATAATAGTAGCCAATCATTAGTTATGCGAGATGCATCAAAGAGATGTTGTTATAACTATCTGTAGGCAAAGCCCTGGCTAAAAAGACGAAGTTGATTACCTTCCAAGCCATGAAAATCTATGACATTAGACAAACAGATAATTCACAGCAAAATCATTTCTGATTAATAAATACAGTCATTTACAGCAATTAACTTGAATACTACCACTACTTGGTAAAATTTTCACATTCTCGTATCTAAGTACAAGATAAAACCCTATGAATAATGCCTTGTTATATAAACTATAGGCTATAGATTTGGAAACATCCAGAGAGACAAGCTTGAAACCATCTTGCCAGTAACTATCCTAAGTACGACTACCCAAGATGAGGTACTTATAATGAAGCTGATCTGGTCCTGCCTCATCTGGCCCATTCTTTCTCCCAATGTACCCACAAACCTACAAAATTGGTATAAGCTCATAGGCAAATCCATGGGCAATGCAATTAAGCTCAGTCAAATGATTGCTCACAGGAGTAACCACCCAGTTGCAGAATAATTTATCCGTGAAAAGTTCCGTTGGAACCCCGAAATATCCTTGATTAACCACTACATACAAAGTAGCCGATAAGGAACTGAGAGACACTGAGTGACATCGTCTTAATATATGCAGCACAGATTTTTCACTAACAAAGTGGGCCTTTGAGCTTACTGAGAAACTTTGCATAAAAAGTTTCAGATTCAACATGTGCACCTATATAATTGAAACACCATTTGTTGTGCAAAATTACCATGATTAAGTAAGATTGACATAACCGAAAAGCTCCAAGTACAGAGAACCGTCCAAGTTAAAAGTCAGAAGAATATCTCACAGAGCAAAGCAACATAGAGCATGTCGATGCATGTTTGTCTTAATCAAAAGATGGAATCAGTCTGGAAGAGCGATACTAAGTTGAACTTGAGCAGGAAGACTAAATGCGCAGCTGAGTTGAATTTGAATATAGCAAAAGGAGTTAGTTAAGCATTGTACATTCAGTTAGTGAAAATTCAGTTACCTGTACGTATTAGTTGGAACATAAGGTGAATAAAGGAAACTGCAATATCAGCATTTGGTATCAATGTCCAATCTCCCTCTTCTTCCTAATCAATTTTTGAGTTAGTTTCTCCGATAGGTCCTAAGCTAACCTTCATATCTTTCAAATCTTTGAATTACTGGGAACGTTTTTATTTGAATCCGATCAACTTTCATTTCTTATTTTTTTCTTCGTAGAATGTTTAAATTTACCTGAGTCAAGGATCTATCTGAAACAACCTCTCTACCATCACAAGGTAGGGCAAAGATTGCATACACACCACCCTCCTCAGACCCCACTAGTGGGATTACACTGGGTATGTTGTAAAATACTTAAAATCAAGAAAGCCCGATAAAGTTCCTAACTTGTTTACCACAAGCTATATAATATGAGGCAAAGACGTGCTGTTGAAAGCTAAGAGTGGGAATTCTTACGTCCACACGTTGAGGGTCTCATTGTGAATTGTGAAAACACTGAGTAAAGCCTGCTTCACTGGCCATTCGGACAGGTAATGACCACGAATGAATTCATTGTCTTTCAAATAGCCAGGCAAAGAATGATACTCCACCAGCTGGTACTTCACCATACTCCACCAGCTGGTAATTCACCTTCTTCCACAATCTCTTTCACTTCCCTTCCTTCGAATTTGACTCATACAACATTTGATTTTCATGTGATCCACTCGCGTTCAATGCCTCTTCAAGACTTTCCACATCTCTACCCATCTTCCTTTGAACCATTAACTGTAGAATATCCAACAACACATGAAAAAAAGAAAAAGAGAAACTGGACACATAGATGACGAAACTGAGATATTATCAAATACATATGCATAAAAGATAGAAAGGGAGCCTTGTTGTAGCTTATAAACTTGTTGCCATGCAAATAGGAGATCACGGTTCAAGCTGTGGAAACAGCCTCTTGCAAAAATGTAGGGTAAGGCTGCGTACGATAGATCCTTGTGGTCCGGCCCTTACCCGGATCCCCACATAGCGGGAGCTCAGTGCACAGGCTGCCCTTTTTTAGATGCATAAAAGAAAGAACTTTGAATTGAAAGTAAATACTCCAACAACATCTTCAGTACTCTCCTAAAGGAGTTTTTGTTGATATTCAAAATTGCATCTTATCATCAATTTGTTATGAGGTAAATTCTTTTTTTCCTTCAACCATCTGATATTTGGAACCAGGCCCGACTAATCCAAATGCGTGCAGTGAAAAACCGATTATGGGGTTTTGGCCCTCGGTGCTAAAGAGTCTGGGTAATTTAAAGTTCCGCTTCGACATTTTGTGGTACGGTAGATCGGTTACGATAGCTTGTTCGACTTTGGCTTACATATACTCATATAATAGAGAATTATGATTTTGGCTTTTCAAGAACTATCTCAATTAAACCATACTAACACCTTACACATGTGGAAATATTCAAAATAAAGTACAAGCATGCAATTCCCTATCTATCAACTACACAAATAGAACATTTTAATCTAGCTAGAGTTGTCAAAGTTCCAACTTCTAAAGAATTAGCTTTGTACTATTATGTATATTTACAAGTAGTATACTAATATATATGAATTGTATATGTAAGTATGTACTCCAGTATGTGTTCAATATTTCAGCATTCTTCTTATAAATTTCAAATTCCAAAATTTTTAGAAAGGTATTGCAAATACCATTCTACCGAAACCGCAATATCAAAAATTTCAGTTTTGACATGGTATTCGGTATCTATATAACCATACCATGCCCACCCTACTGAAGAGGACTTTATTAGCTCAAAACCCGAGACATCAGATTAAAAGTTCTACCATCATGTCGTTTTGAAAGGAGAATTTCAATTTATATTATTTTTTATGTAGTTTTTTTATAAATTGAAAATAAAAAACTAATCGAGTTCAGTCGATCAGGTAAAAGTTCATCAAATTACTGACATTAAATAAACCAAAAAAGAAAGAGTACCAAACTAATTGAGTCAAAAAGGTAGAATTATACACATTTACGAATCGAAATTTTTCATATATATAAAAGCAATATTCAGTGACATGGATTGAAAAAAAAAATATAGTGGCGAATGAAATAATTTACCTGGAAGAATGGGAGAAAGCGTTAGAAAAAGGGCGTCGCAGAGTATATATTTTTGTATAATTCTTGCAGAGTAGGATGAAGGTAACGATCTAGGAGGATGGCAATGAGTGAGAAGACAGATGGAAAAAGAGAGGTTCATCAATGGAGATGCAACAATACCGGAGTTACATGGAGTTTGGGCCAGCTCATAAAAAATTTTAAAATGAGGTACACGTGAATAATTGAGTAGATATGATAATTACGGTTTAAGAAAGTTTGGAAAAATTTTAAAATAATTCATAAGTTTTTAAATTTATATTTTGATTCGAATGTTAATTAATATATAATGGGGAACGAAGGAAAAAAAGGCGTTTTTTTTTCTTTCCTTATTCGTTATTATTTTTTCTTTCTTCGCGATATTTGTTGCGAAGGGAAAAAAGGTGTTTTTTTTTCTTTCCTCATCCGTTATTATTTTTTCTTTCTTCGTGATATTTGTTGTTCATTGTTGTTGCTGCTTTATTCATCATCTTCTCATTCATCATCTTATACTTCATTATCAACTTTATATTCTTCTTATTGACCATTGTTGTTATTGTTGTTATCCCAACTGCTGTTTTTTTACCAAATTCTTATGTTAAATTTTATTTCGTAAATCACTTTCAACTTTGGAATTTACTTGAGAGGAGACTTTGATAAAGTCAGATTATGCTTTTTAGTTGAATCTGGGTAACTGCTAGTGTGTTGTTTTTTCAACAATAGTTTGCACGCGGACATGAATGCAATGCAAGAGCAATCTGTTTTAAAAGATCCATTATCTGCGGCACCAGATAAATATTCTGTTGTAACAGTAGACTCATGTTGGATTCATGTTTAAGGGTTCTAGGTACCCGTAATATGATTATGAATCGAATAGATGGGTATTCTGTAGCACCAGATTAGTAATATGTTTCAACAGATAAATGATTTGTTTCATCAGATTACTAATATGTTTTGAACAACAAAATACAGCTCCTGTCACACACAAAACTAACAAATAACTCATATGTTCTTGCTATTGATACTGGAATCAAATTATTCTTTAATTGTAGATATGTCATTCGTTAAGAAATAGAAATAGACAGCACGAAAATTAAATAAGAAATAAAAAGTCTAGTTGTATCAAACATAATTTTTTATAAAACAAAAAAAAATACATAGATAATAGAAAAAAAAAACTTAATTATTATTATCATCATTATTAACATCATTATTATTTGTATGGCCAGTCGGGCAATCTTCAAAGGGCAGCAGCGCCCTCCACAGCCTGCGGATCTCCCGCAGCATCCTTACTCTGACGGTGGCCAACTCCTAATGCAGGTCATGGACCTCCTTCTGCAGTTCCCTCATGGCATTTTGTAAAATAGCGACATCCCACACAGGATCAGCCATATCTAAAAAACGCATAAGTTGACAAAACACACACGTAAACACAAAAGTAAAGAAAAGAAAGAATTTGAATGTAATGTAATGTAATACAACGTATATTTACACAAAAATTAAGAAAAAAACTTACCAGAGACAGGAAAAGGCTATCAAGTCCTTTAAGAGAAAGTAGTTGAAGGTGTAACAAGAGCGAGGAATAAATAGTGTGTAGTAGAACGAACGATTGAGTAAGGAGGGACCTATTTATAGAGGATTGAACTTGAATAAGTTAGGCAAAAAAACGCAACTGTTCACCTCCATTTATTAATGACATTCTTGATTACTGTAAAAAGTTATGACTTAATTAAATTAATCAATATTATGATAAGTCATAACTTTTCAGATTTATTATTATTAATAATTAGTTCTTTTCAGGAATCATTTTTTTACACTGTTTTTGGACAACAGATAATATATCTGTTGCATCAGATAAATCATCTGTTACAACAGATATATCATGATTTACAACATATAGATAACCTGTTGCATCAGATAATATATCTGTTGCAACATATAATATATATATATATTTTTAAAAAAATATATTATCTTCATGACATCCAAATTTTTTGTCTTTTTAATTATATAAATTAATAAAGCAGATTTAAAGGCACAACTGTTCACCTCCATTTATTAATGACATTCTTGATTACTGTAAAAAGTTATGACTTAATTAAATTAATCAATATTATGATAGGTCATGACTTTTCAGCTTCATTATTATTAATAATTAGTTCTTTCCAGGAACTATTTTTTTACACCGACTTGGACAATAGATAATATACTTGTTGCATCAGATAAATCATCTGTTACAACAGATATATCATGATTTACAACATATAGATACCCTGTTGCATCAAATAATATATCTGTTGCAACATATAATATATATATATTTTTTAAAAAATATATTATCTTCATGACATCCAAATTTTTTGTCTTTTTAATTATATAAATTAATAAAGCAGATTTAAAGGCACAACTGTTCACCTCCATTTATTAATGACATTCTTGATTACTGTAAAAAGTTATGACTTAATTAAATTAATCAATATTATGATAGGTCATAACTTTTCAGCTTGAAGCTTAACTTTATAATTATTAAAATAATTAGTTCTTTCCAACAACCGTTTACTTTTTTTACACTGAGTTGCACAACAAATTATATATATGTTGCATCAGATAAATCATCTATTACAATAGATATATCATCTGTTGCAACAAATAGTTCAACTGTTGCATCAGATAATATATCTGTTGCAACATATAATATATATATCTTTGAAAAAAAAGAAATTATCTTCATGACATCCAAATTTTCTGACTTTTAATTATATAAATTAATAAAGAAGATTTAAAAACAAGAATATTTCTGGTGAGTTTTTTACGGTTTAAATTGTGTTTTATTATTTATTTCCTTATTCTTTTTTGTGAAAAGAAATGACTTAATTAAATCAAGCTGGTGGTGACTTAATCTTTCTGTTTCTTTAATAACCATTTTTATTAATTGAGTCATGGCAATAGATTGTATATCTGTTGCATCAGATAACCCATCTGTTTCAACAGATATACCATCTGTTGCTATAAATAGACCATCTTTTTAAGGAGCTTTTTTTATTTCTTCTAACTGATTCATAAGTCGCAACAGATGAGGAATTTGATGCATCAAAAGTGTTTTTTGTTTTTGTTTGTTTGTTGAATGTGTTTAGACAACAGTCACAATCACGACTATTCATTAACTTTTTTATTAAAAATCATATCATCATATATATATATATATCTTAATTAAATTAATCCAATGTTGTGACTTTTTTAAAATTAAATAATCTTTTCTTTTACGATTATAATATCATTTAGTTTCTTATTATTTATTAACGAACCATTTTTAGGAGAATTTCTCATCATGACCGCATCCCTAACTCCAACCGCCGACATGTTTTGAATAGGAAATAAATAGAATGATAATTAAATATTGAATAAGAATTAAAAATTCAAAATCGACCAAACCAAACCAAACAT